>NW_009708368.1:41333-69896 GCF_000703405.1 Apaloderma vittatum | reverse complement strand
AAACAGGGCTGGAGGATGGAGGCAGAAGAAGGAAGGAAAAGAATGGCTCTAACACTGGCATTGCCTCCCTGGGTGAAGCACGAGAACAGCCTCACAAGTCCTTTTGGAAAAAAAACAAACCCACAACACAATAGAAATAGTGAATCTACAGACCTGGGAAGTAGGAGGTTTTCCAGGCAGGTATTTGGTTCCCTACATGGCACAGCCCAACCATCTCCCCGCTTTTATTCTTCCCTTCTGCACGGTACCCACTTTTATTCCGATGAAACGGGCCAGCAGAAACGAGGTTCAAATAAGACCAGTCAGGTTTCTGTCTATTTTCTAGCTCTCCCTAGGCTTTCTGAAATTGCTTCCGCCTACACAGCTCCCACGCCGCAGCACAGTGCTCGCCACAGAGCTGACCACACGAAGAGTGCAAGCCTCCGCAGGAAGGGAACTGCCAATCACTTGGCCAAGGTCAGCACCTCAGGGCCTGATCCTGCAGCTTCTTGAATGAAACAGAGCAAATTTTGAACGAAAGAGAGACAGTTTGTGTTCCACAAGAGCAAAGATGGTGTAAAAAGGAAGACATGGTTTGAAGCGATGCAGTTGGCCGTCATCGCAATATTCTTTAATATTTTCCTCTGTGCAGCACAGTTGTGATCTCTGTTTAGGATTATTGCTGTCTCCTCCTCCCTGTAGTGTGGATTGGGCCCATGGTCTGCAGAAGATGATCTGGCTTTGCTGGCAGAAGAAATTTCTGGCTTCAGCTTTTCTCTCCCATGGCAATGCAAGATCGAATAGGAGGCTGACAGGTTGTCTGTGTTGCAGCTTCTGACAGAATTAAAAGGAATTAAAGATCACAAGTGTGGAACAGCTACTCTGCAAGGATGGACAAACCTAGAAATCTTCAGCCAGTGACAGAAAAGAAATGGCTGAGGTTTGTAAGATCTTCAGACAGTGACCAAGGAGCAAATACTGCTCGTTCTTCACTCTTCAAGAACTAGAAAAGTGGAACTCTAATAAAATGAAAAATCAGGGCGTGAAAAAGCAATAAACGACAGTGCTTTTGCACGCTGCAGGATTCACGCTGATCTGTAGGAGCCAAAGCCGCTGACAGGCTCGGCGTGGGGTGAGATGCACTCACTGAAATCTTCTCACCAGGACTTTGAGCCTTAAAACAATCCCTCATCTGCGCTGGGTGAAATACGTGCGAGCAGAGCCAGACTGACTATCTCTGCCCTATTACACACGTGCTTCAAGAAACAGCTCTGCCTGTGGGCAGCTACCGAGCCACGTGCCCTTTGGTCTGACCCAGCACGCCTGTTCTCACCCCCGGCATGTTGCTCAGCCCTACGGCTGGGAAGAAGAGCAAATTCCAGGCGTGCCTGCCTGCCTTGGCTGACGCAGGGCAGACTCTGTGTTATTTCGGGACAAGATTTCCATGAATAACTTCCCTCATCTGCCAAACCCAAATTAAAATTTGCTGCCAACAGTCATGAGCCCTACCCCCATTCCCCCCTCTGTTCTTCTCTTTAGTTGTTTTTTTTGTTGGTTTTTTTTTGGACAATTTCCTGCATTAAGATAAATCGGTGATAAATCCAGATTGCGCATTAAACACTGGCCCACGAGGTCTGGGAAACAAAGAGCATGAAGGAACACTGTGATTCCAACTGTTGCTAGCCAATACACATTCGGGCATGGCAGCTTTTAAAGGGTTTTCTCAGAACAATTCTTTCAAATTTCCTAATGAGTCTGCAACGCAATGTTTTGTGAAAAAGCACTATAGCCTACAAGGAGTCTGGGAGCCCCAGACACAGAGACGTCCTGGAGGGCCTGGTAATGACGCTTTTCCATGTGCAGGGAAGAACTCCGTTTAAAGACTAGGAAAAGCTATCCTGGAGGATTCCTGCAGTCCACTCACCAATTTTTGGGCAGCTTTGGGAGGTTCCCAGCCTACTTTCCAATGTAAAAGGTGCTTGCTCTCTCCAGCCATACTTCCTCCAGAGTGCTGGGGTGCCCAGGCAGAAAAGTCCTTGAAAAAAGGGTCTGGTGTTTTATCTGAGTGAGATTCCTCTCTTTACCTTTTCCCTGAAATCTACAGGAGGCCTGAGTGCAGTGACACAAAACCTCTTTCTTCTGCTGATGAAGGCATTCTGCAGCCTTGGAAAAGTGAAAGGGATGGCTCAATGGGTGGCTTGCAGCAAAGAATTACAGCGGGCTCTCCTCCAGCAGCCATTCCCACATGCAAAGAGTTCCCCCTCTTCCTCACAGAAGCAGTCACAGAGCAGAGCAGTGCAGCACGAAACTTCACAGCAGCCAGGTTCAACACAGCTCAGGAAATCTTTTCACACACTGAAGCATTGGTAGTAGCTTTGCATGCGAGTGTAAGAGTCTGCCAACTAAAGGAGTGATTGAGAGGGCACTGGTGAGGCACACAAGTCAGGTAAGAAACCCACTGGAAGGGACCAGACCAAGGAACCCGTGTGCATCACACCCCCCACAACCCCTGGCAGCTCAGCCTGTAGGGCTGCCTGTCCCCGGCACTCATTTCCCTTTACCTCCCTCTGGTCTATTCTAGGAAAATGCGCCCAGAATTCACGCACTCGAAGTGTCACACTTCACAGCTCCCTTCCCACGCAGAGCTCACCCAGCAGCTCGGAACAAACGCTGCTTCCCCGCAGCCACGGCGGATGGGCCCTGCCCCACTGGCAGCCGGGGGGCCCTGCCTCCCCCAGCACCCACGGGACAGAATCACCCAGCTCGGAAAAGACCTTTAAGATCATCGAGTCCAATCATTAACCTCACACTGACAAGTCCTCAGCTAAATCATATCCTGCGTCTACTCAACTCTTAAATACATCCAGCAGAGACGAGGACTCCACCACTGCCCTGGTCAACCCGTTCCAGTGCCTGGTAACCCTTTCAGGAAAGAAATTCTTCCTAATAGCCAATCTAAACCTCCTCTGGTGCAACTTGAGGCCATTTTCTCTTGTCCTATCACTTGTTACTTGGTTAAACAGACCAACTCTCACCTCTCTACACCCTCCTGTCAGGGAGTTGTAGAGAGCAATAAGGTCTCTCCTCAGCCTCTTCTTCTCCGGGCTACACAACCCCAGTTCTCTCAGCCACTTCTCATACGATTTGTGCTCTACACCTTTCACCAGCTTTGCTGCCTTTCTCTGGACACATTGTAATACCTCAATGACTTTCTTGGGGCCCAAAACTGAACACAATACTTGAGATGCAGCCTCACCAGGACACTGCAGGACTCATCCACACCAACACTGGCCTTGGGCAGCTGTTGTCCTGCTTCCCACCATGGGGAGAGAGACAGGGTAGGGATAAAAGCCACACTAGAGCCTCCGGTTTTTGTTTCCAGATGGTGCAAGCAGAGGCAGATGCTGTCGAGTGGTGACGCCAAAAGGTTCAGTGCTTGGGGCCCACCTGGTGATCTGGTCCCAAGCAGACCCCAGCCCACCTCTCAGAATCACTCTGATGTCAGGCCATGGGCAAACACTTGTTTTGAGGACAGCAGAAGGTTTGTGGCTCCCCGGAAAAGAGTCCCAGCTCCTCTCTCTGGCTTCCTGATGCAAAGAGGGTTGGCAATGCCCAAATGCCCTTGGTTGGTGCAGATTTTTGACCCAGTCTTTACCGTAGTAGAAACAACTAATTTTCCTGAAAGCTCCCTGCCAGCAGCACGACACGGCACAAGGGCGAGAGACTCGGTCAACCACTGCTCTCCTGAGACATCTCGGAAGAAACCACAGCCATAAGCTAAAAGCAAGTTCAGAATCTCACCTGCTTCTAGGACTCAGACCAGCGCTCACTAACAAAGGAAACATGCTCATGCAGAACACAGAACATCATCCTACTCTGAAAGGACACATTCCACTAAGCAAAGACTTGGTAACTGGGCTTCCACTGTGAAAAATAGAGAACTATTTTTTGGGGGAAATAGATCAGGGACTGTTTCTGTGGGGACTGATGAGGGGTGAAAATCCAGAGAAAAGGAGAGAACTGGCCATTTGGGGAGTGCACACGTGGAGAGCCCAGCAAGCCTGGATACAGAAGATGACACACTTTGATATTACTGTCACTAGAACAGAGTTAGGTGGCGAGATCGTGAATGCTTCTACTCCATCTCAGTCTTGCAGGAGTATTCGGCAATACAAAGAAACTCCAGTGAGCCCCATGTTCAAGCCCCATAAATGGAAACATCCAACACGCAGCCTCCTCCCAGGACTTCACTGATGAAAAATTCGTAGAGAACCAAATGCATTATTTAACCTGCTTGCAGCAATCGTCTCCATGTCAGACCGATGGCAGGGAACAATGCTTATATCCCTATAAAACTATTATTTTAATGTTATTTAACACCTCTTGCATGAGTATTGTCTTTCCCAGTGGCCACAGGCAGATACTTGTATAACCAGGAATAACGTTCTCCCGGTCTCCCTTCTCCCAATTATTTTCAGACTTCCTGAGTTGGTTGCGGTTTCACGGAGTAATTCTCCTTCCACAAATTTGCCGAGTTTCTTTTTGATGTCATATAAACTACTGCCACTCTAACAAGACAAAGACTTCCACAGGCCAACTTTCATATGTAAAATTTCCCCATTTTATGTCCTCCTGTTGCCGCTCTGCTTTGGTTTCAAAGGACACTCTCCCACTACTTCAATTTTTTAAAAACAAACCACACTATACTCTGGTAGATGGTCTGGAGTTTTTGGCAAGTACTCCTCGAGGCAGTTGCAATCGCTCATTTAAATCTCATTTATTTTTATTTTAGAAAGCTCCCTAACAACACAAAAGATTTCTTTCCTGCATCTCACTGGAAATGTGTGCATATTGCCATGGCAACTAAACCAGAGATTTTTGTGGTCCCAGTCCCATTTTATTGGTTATTAGATATCTGTGCAATAAATATATATAGATTTGTTCTCCCATCTGTCTGTTCCATCTGCTTATTTCCAAGTGAAATACAACCATTTGGATCAGCCACAGCTTTCTCTTCTTCCTCATGGGACTGGCTGAAGGCAACAGGTGAATCTGCTGGTGGTCATGGAAGAGATGAAGGGAAGGCGGTAGGAAGGACGTTGCTGTGGACATGAACCTGACCATGACACACGTGGAAAAACCTGTGATGACACCACCTGCAGGGTTGCACCAGTTCTTCCTCACAGTCCAAGTCCCTGGCTATGATGCTGGACAGCCCATTATCAAATATCTCCCAGGTGTGAAGGTGAAGAGAAGCTCAAGAGGACTGTGGCCAACACAGACCTCATTTGCTCCTGGTGTGGCCCAGCTGCAGCTTAACCCTGGCCAGTTGGTTTCCTGTCACCGGGGAAGTCGAGTCACACGTTATGTCTCAGGTCAGAGAACAGAAAACTCACCACAGCTCAGCTGCATCCATGAAGAATCCTTTCTACCTTCCCAAAAAGTGGAGAAAAGTATTACCTCATCCCAGCACACGCTGTTCCATGGAATGGGAAAACACCAGTAATGAGACCTCTGTGCCAAACCGACTGTCTTCCTCTCTACAGTCATCTGCCTCGGATGGGAACCCACGCCAAAAGCTATTCGACATGCCCCTGTCTGAGGGAATAATGCCTTCTGGCAATGTTTGCCTTGCCTGCCCACCCCCACAGCCTCTGCTGGGAGAGATGTGTTTCCAGCCTCCCAGCTCCCCTACATTATTTAAGCTGTCAGTTTTTAATTATAGCACTGCATTTCAACCTGATGCTTCCCAGGGGGCCAAGCCACAGATCAAGACTAAAAGTGGTTCCCAGCTGAATACTTTGGGAGCCAGGGTGAGACATTCCCTTGCACCCTGACTGCTCCTGGGAGACTGGAACTGCACCTTCAGCCACAGGATCCAAATCTGCATTTTCTTACCCTACAGAACCAACATTCCCACTCACCAGATGGGAGCCATGGCTTCCTTGCAGGGTGTCCAATTGGCCTTCAGTTTTCTCAATGTAAATATCTCCTCACCTGCCTCCCCACCAGCTCGGAACCAGTGCAGAGGGAAGGGGGCAGGGAGGATGCTCAGCCTTGTCTAGCCAGAGACACCTTCAAAGCAAAGAGTAACCCTCAAGGCAGCCTCTCTCATCGCTCCTCTCTGCTTCCACCTGACCTGCAGAGCAAGGCCAGGATCACACTGTCCCATCAGTCGAGCTCCCCACTTCTCACAGGCTGGCAAAACTCTGCTGCCTTTCTGTTGAAGCAAATCAAGTCTCTCAACTGCACAACCATGACCACCAAAGCCTGGGGGAGCCCCCGCACCCCCGTCAGTGAGGAAGGAGTTGCTAAGCAGTTGCTAAGCAAGCAGTCAGGCCAAGTGAGAATAAGCAAATGAAAAACTGGTGTGATGTTGATGCTTTCTAATTTGTAGCAGTATCCTCCAGCTAAGCTGCCCTTTGCCTCGTGTGACCACAGAAACATCTGCTTCAAACGCACAAACAAGAGCAGCAATCAAACCGTCAGCTCATTAAAGAAAAAAGTAAGGTGGGGGTAGAGAGTAGCATGAGAAAGGCTTGAGGATTCCAGCTTCTGACCCATTTCCCTCAACTGTGTTAAGGGAGATGCTGCTTTGTGGGGATTTGTTTCCATGAGAATCAGAGCTGATGGCTCAAATGTGCCAGAGGAAACTCAAAAGCTGTCTGAAGAGAGCTTCAGAAAGCACCTGCTGCCAGCATCACTTTCCAGCTGTGGTCATGAGAGTCCACGTCCTGCTAGGTGAGCACCACGAGAAGCAGCAGAGCCCAGCGACTGAAACCAAGGGAGGTCCAGCTCTGTGTGCTCTGCCACTCCCGACTGGTTGGAAGTGTTTTCCTCAACATCTACTGAGCTATCACCATGAAAGAGTTCACAGCGTGCTTCGCAGGACACAGCTCTTCCTAAATACAAGAAAAAGCATGGAAGAAAGAGTAGGTGAAAAAGAAACAAAAACAGAAAGGAGAAAATCGTAATGCGTTGAGCCATAACCATAGCTGAGAACAGCCTTTAGACCAGGAGATTCGGGGCTGCTGTTCAGCTCCTATGTGCTTTGCCAAATTTGCATAAGCAACCCACAGTAATTTTAATTTCATCTTGAATAGGTATTATTTTAATTGTGACTGCTTTTCCTGCTTGGCGCTAATTGGAGAGAACACAAAAGAACAGCGGAGCGGGAAGGCTGTTGATGACTTTGGCCTTTCCTTCCTCCAGCCAGCCCGCATGCCCCATCCGACCTCCTTTCTGGTTGACCCACCCCGAAGTTTTGTGCAACGATAAAACAAACCACACAGCGCCGAAATAATTACAGCCCTTAAGCGGCCACGCAAAGAAAATGAGCACCTTCCTGCCTGCGACAACTCTCGCAACACGCTCCCAACCACAGACCCGCTTCGACGCTTGGGTCTGCAACTCCAGCTCTGGGCAGTTTCCCCTTGAAAAACTGTTGCCGCTCTCAGAGAGCCGAAGCCCCTCAGCTCTGGGGGTGATACACAGCTGTCTGGTTTCTAGCGAAGGCAACTGTACGTCTTTCAATAACTTAATTCTCATTGCTTGATATCCAGCCTAAAGTCTTTGGGCTGTGAATCATGATGGTTTGCTTGCTTTTCAGTGGATGCAGACAGTCTGTCCCCAACACCATTTCAAGGACTAATAGCCCGCTCCCTTGGCCTTCTCTGACCTGAAGTGAATACAGTTGGCCTCTCACTTCTGTAGAGGGAGTGGCTCAGGCCTTCCAGACATCATCTGCCCTCTGATTTGTCATTTGTTAAGGCATGATGCTCAGAAGTGGACAGTCTCCAGCTGAGAACTCATCAGCAGTCAGCAGAGTGCGCTAATTATCTCCTGCATCTTGCATATGATAGTAAGTGTGTGTCTTTGGAGACGAAAGGGCAGACCAAGTGGATAGTGGTCTTTTGGGGCTTGAAAGAAAAGATATGCAAAATTACACAGGAACACTTTTAATTAATTGCTGCATACTGACAGCAGCTGGCTTGACAGCCCTTTTGCCCATCAACATCCAGACAATTAAACTCTCTACCCCACCTGAGACAGTGGAGCAGCTCTGTGCTTATTCATATTTTTGACAAGATCAAAGCAAATGACTTCCCTGATTTATTGTCCGCAGAGAAAAATCTCTACATCTCATTTCTTCAAAGGGTGCAGTCTCCATCTGAGGGATCAAAGCACTGTCAGGGAGACGCTCTCCTCCGGGGAGGGTTCATGACTGAACTTCCCTCTTCCTTGGTGCCTTTTAGCAGGAGCTGTTCATGACAGGGAGCCTGTTCTTTGCTTCTGTCTCCACAGTCCTTCAGCCCAAGGCCAGCTTGCTCACAGCAGCAGGCACTACCATGACAGTCTATGCTTGGCATTGCCAACTAAGCAGCTCTTTTTCCTCAAAATCACAGCTGGTTTGTGGTCAGGCAGGAGGAGCCCTCAGCTGCAGGTGGACTGGGGACTGCAAGGGAAACTAAGAAAGAGAGCACAGGCTGCCAGAGACAGACCTGACAGCAGTGTCCTGCTGCCGCCACTGATCCTGGAGCTATCGCCACCTTTTGGAGTTCATCTCCAACTCAAAGCACTTCTTGCTTAAGGCTGAGGTTACACAAGCAGGCACTGGAATTGCAAATTATAACCTGCAGTTACCTTAAGATAGGAAATATATTGTCATAAACAACAGCAGTCATGGTATTGTTAATTATTTTGTCTTCCCCCCCCCATTAGAAAGTTCCAATTCTGTATCAGGAAGCTGGTGATCAGATATATTTTAGAAGTGATTTTATTCAGCAATTCCAGAATCCACAGGAGGTGTGGTCTGTCACCTCCAGCACTTGCCAGACTGGCACGGCCACGTTCTCCTGGCTTACCCTACTGCTGGGAAGCCCCGAGTTTCAGAGGGCATGAGGAGCAAAACAGCAACAGCAAAGCCTGATGAAGGAGAGAAACAAGCACTGAAGAAGTAGGTTCTCCTTAGCAGAGGAAATTCCTCCTATCGGTTCCATCTCCACCACATCCATCCTGGCTTGCAAATGAAAACCTAGAGAACCTTGCACAAGAAGGGGACAGCCTCACGGCAGGAGATTTTTACCTCAGGACCTTGGAGAAGTTTGGTGAAGGACCCACTGGAGACCCGCGGGCTTACTCAGGTGGAGATGGCCTCAGTAAGGGCAAAGGTGGAGGCTGCTCTCCTGAACTGGTGCAGGAGCCCATCCTCCAGCACAGGGAGAACCAGGAGGCTGAGAGGAAGAGGTCTGGACGGAGTTCACCCAGTCAGAACTGTTGGAGACCCTTGCCCTGCCCGTGCCAGACTGACAGCTCCACCACTTGCCTCCAGAAGGGCTGGTGTGTTAATGAGGGCACCAAGGGGCTGAGAATGACCACTCCAGCAGTACCATCTCCTCCACCCCCTGCAGCAAGAACATCAAACTCCTCACACTGAAGATCACACCGATCTGGCCAGAGTCATCCTTCGCAGGATGGCAAAATTCAGTGTTGCTGCAGCACCAAGAAGCCCTCAGCTGGCTCCAGGCCTTTCCCTGACCTAGTTCTACTGTTTGGTGACAAATCCTTGCTCAAGCCTGGCAGCCTGCGAGAAAGGCCAAGAAAAGCAATCGTGCAAAACCCCTTTCCTCTTTTGGGGTTCTCTATGCAACTAGAGAACAGAGAGCTTGTCACCGACGGCTACATTGACACCAAACACGTTGACCCTCACTCCTACTGCCTTTCCTTTTCCAGGCAGTGCCACACGCTAATAAAAAGCGAGACCTTAATTTTCTGCCTTCAAATCCACCCCATCAGGCAGGGGTCTTTCATGTTTCTCAGCAGGCTTGTCCCCACTGAGCAGCCAGCCTCCAAGAGCTTTGGGTTGCAATTTGCCTCATTATTGGAGCCAACGTGCAGCCTCCCCAGAGCACATCCTGTGCCCAGGAGAGCTACCTAAGGAGACATCAGATGAGCCCAGTGGTCCTGTTTGTGTCACTTGGGGAAGGGAGCTGGGTTTCAAAGGATGCCACTCTCTTCCTTTGTGTGGAGGATATTTCCGCATGTCATCAAAATCACTGCAGATGTTAGCATTGGAAGACGGTACAGCATTAGCAGGGCAGGGCAGCCCTCCCAAGAGGGGATACTGGGGACGTTGATGATGTTTGACACCAGGGTGGCTTGTACCGCACCACAAAGTCACTCTGTTCTTGCAGGGGCAGCTGTGAGCTCCATGGAGGACACCAAGAGCAAGCAGACTTGGGGTCTGTCATGTCTGTGCTTGCCTGTACTTGGGGGTCAGGGGCAGATGCAGGGATGGAGAATCTGTCCATCACCACTGATGCCAGAACGCCATGACGTTCACAGCCTTGGCACTCCGTGGAAAGTTTGCTGTCCTTGTGAGCATCACACCTCTGCGCCACATCCCACTCACCACACATGTCCCCACTACGGACACTGCAGTCCCTTGGCTCCCTTAGACCCCCAGCAAGGGGGTGCAGTCCCAGCAAAGGGTGCTCTGGTGCAGGAGGAGAGTTTTAGCAATTCCCGTGAGCGAGTAGATATGAGAGGTTGCCACGGATACCAGTATGCAATCAAGGGCCCAATTCTGCACTGCTCTGCAATGCCTCCCCTTGCCCTGTCGTGTGGAATCTGTGGAGGCCCCATTTTGGATCAAGGAGGTAAAGACAATTGGAAAATAAAATCTGCTATAAACATGGCTTTGGTTTCCATCTCTTATTCACCCAGTTGTACCTCACAGCTCCCATTTCACTGGGATGAGTCTGGATTTAAACAGTCCACATGAAGTCAAAACTGGGACAACAGTTTAAATGGAGAGCTCCCAACCTCTCAAACAAACATGGATATTCCAAAATGCACAAAGCCAAGCATATATTTTGGGCTGCCCAGTCACTGATGGTGGAAAGGCAGATGAGTGAAGTGGTACATGCAAGGAAGTGGGCTTGGCAGCCTGGAGAGAAGACCCTAATCCTGGATTTACTGGTGAGATTAAACCTTTTTTGGGCTGGATACAGGCCCTGTCAGAGAACTGGGCAGCATCTTTAGTCAGAATTTCCCTCTGGGCTGTGTAGGACTGACTTGGTGACCTCCAGAAGTTCTATAAACACAGGCAAGTTTCACCATGCTTTAGTTTTCAGAGGAAAAAAATCTTGCCAAATGTAAAACAGAGGTCAGATTTTTATCATGTTGAGCTGCTTTGGACTTTCCATTTGAAAGTACTCTTTCTATTTATCCAATATGTTTTTTGGTCTTCTTCATTGCAGCCAAAACTTCCCATTGCTCACACACCACCCACTGAGTTGATCACAGTGTTCTAATTGGATTTTAGCATAAAATAAATTCTGGATCAGAATTTTATTTTATTTTTTTTAATGACAGCTACTGAGGGACCTTGAGAAGATGAAACTGGTTCCTGAGTTACTTCTGAAAAGCTTTTATTACATGCACACACATGCACAGAATTGCCCTGATCTAGCAGAAGACCATTTTGGATCCAGCAAGACAGAAATCTGACATAAATATTTTTGAGATGATTGCTTGCAAACATAAGCATCCATTAGTTATCTCAGTCTGGTTAAGTATCAGTGTGGGCAGATGATCAGAAATGATTGCACTGCTGCCACTTACTGCCTTATCACCCCACGCCAAAAAATCCCTTTGGTTTTTCAGAAACCAAATGACCTCGGTCTTTTCCCTTAGAGCCCTGTCCAGGGAAGCACCTAAACACATACTTCCACAAACATTCCCAGATGCTGAAAATAACATGGGGCACTTACAGATTTCTGAATTAAACCCAGAACAAGAGCAGCCTTTTTTTTTTCTTACCACGCTCACATGAAACAGCAGCACCAAGAAGGTAGTAGGGCATTGAAATTGTGACACATTGCAGGAAAGAACCAGGACCCCACAAAACATAATGAACTGAAAAGGATTTTTGACCAACCCTGTGACAGAGTCTCCAGAGACACACACACTAGACTCCTGCTTGCTTGCAGCCATGCTATCAGCTGGACAGCATCTGCCTCTCTACCAGCCCTGCTCTGCCCAAACTCCTTCCCATGGCCCAGTTCTTTTGAACTCTCCAGGAGGAGACCAGTTTTGGTGTAGAGAATTGCACTACCAGGCTTTTCCTTCTTTGATTCCAGGGTCAGAACAGCCTGTGTGGAAAGCCAGCATCCCAACACCTTCCCCACCAACTCACAGCGCAGCCTACGCAGCTGGGGACAGGGGACAACCACAACTCCTGCCCAGTCTCATTGCTCCCTCTGGGTCTCTCTGGCTTGTACACAACAACCCGCTGGAGGCAGTGGGTGGGCATTAGTTTGCCTCATTAACAGGACTGTGGTTTGGGCTGCAGGCAGGTTCATTCAAAAGGGGGGTTGCAGCTCTCTTTGTGGAGGGGAGAAGCTGAGAGCAACTGAGGAGGTTGAGCACAGCAGAGAAAACCTTAGTGCTCCTCAGTCCTCATGGTCAGTTCCTGCATCTCAGGAAGATACGTACAACCACCTCCCAGGGACTTCACCTGGTAAAACAACTTTAAGGGAATCTGGCTGTTCCCAACATCTCCTTTCTGCTGGCTTTACACCAGGTGCCCACTCTCCCTGCTTCAGAGACCCTGGAAGGCAAGACTTCCTTACCTGCATCTTGCTGATGCCAAACCTGGCACAGAGGAGCTTTGTGAGCTGGAGAAGAGCTGTGAGGAGAAGAACCGTGGAGCTTTATAGCTAACCCATAGCCCTCCGGTCATGTCCTGCCTGCATCTCACACCTGAAGTCTCATAGCCCCTCCCCTCAGACATCACGCACACCTGGTCCCTAGCTTGCCTCTTCTCCAATTACCTCTTCTCCATTACCTCTTCTCCCTCCTCTCATCTCCAAGGCAGTTTCTAGCATTCCTGCTCAAGGACTGGCAGTGGATGAGATGCACCATTTCTTCCTTTACTTAGCCTCAGCACCCAATCGCCAGCCCACACTTTCTGCTAAGTTTCTTGGGGTAGCTCAGTGGCCCTAAAACTACCTTAATGAACACAAGACCTAGAACTGGACCAATGGCTCTGCTCTGAGTTTGCTTATTCTATGCCAAGAAGCAGAACAAACCCTTTTTCTTGTTTGCGTTTTGGATCCGGAGCCTTTATTTCTGCTAAAAACCCACCCACTCCCTGGCCAGCCTGTTGTGTGCCCGAGCGGTGCCTCTCGCACTGCGCTGCTGCCCTCTCCTGGACTCTCCAACAGCTCAGGAATGTTTCGGCTACAGGCATTAACTCCTTCTTCGAGGCCACGAAGTTGGGAATTCTTCCCGAAGCCCTGTGTCCCTCGCACGGCAAGGCCTGGCTCTGAAAAT
Organism: Apaloderma vittatum; assembly: GCF_000703405.1. Classification (NCBI taxonomy): domain Eukaryota; kingdom Metazoa; phylum Chordata; class Aves; order Trogoniformes; family Trogonidae; genus Apaloderma; species Apaloderma vittatum. Next base: position 56,579 of record NW_009708368.1, on the reverse strand, counting down.
GCGGAGATTTGAGGCTAAGCTTTCTCCTACCCTGTTCTGTGTAACCGTAACCGCAGCAAATGCTCTGGCTTAAGGTCTTTCCCAGGGGCTGCTTTTTCAGGGATGTGTAAAAAAGCTGTAGAGGAGGAAAACAGAGTCATTCCTTGGTGCAAGGCTGACTAGGAATGATGCTTTCCACAAGACAAATGCTTGGTTCAACCTGTATGATGGGTCTCCTCCTCAGCTCACTGTGTCTGCAGCATCCAGTGCTGCAGAAAGAATCAAATAGAAGCCAATCTTTATTAGCAAAAAACCCCAGATAGCGGTGGCTGGAGGGATGCTGCCCCTCAGTGTCATTGTGCTCCTGGAGAGAATCTCAAAAAGTGTCCTTCCTGTCCTCCAGCCTCAGCACAGGAGTTGTCTCATCAGTCAGAGTAGAAAGGTTGCGGGTCACAGCAATGGATGGTGCTCCATGTGTCTGCTCCTCACCATGCCTCTGGGCTGCCCCGTTGTCCAGGTAACTGGTGTCACTGGCAGGACCAGCCTGGGAGCCCTGCCTGGGGATCCTAAAGAAATTGGTCACTGTCTCCATCCTTGTGGTGCTTCCTGCTATCTTGGAAGCTCTTGGAGATGACATCTGGTGCTCACAACAGAATCGGTAACAAGAACTGCTACAGAGACAGAAGCCCATAACGAAAAATGGGAATCTAGTGGCAGGAACCAGCACCAGAGCCCCGCAGCCACCCAGCACCAGTCCCTTCGGGCCAGGATTCCCCAGGGCCATACCCAAGCACTCCCTATACGTCTGTGTGAGCTAAAGCCAAGGATCATCCCAGCTGTTGGTGGCCTGCCACCTCACACTGGTGTCACAGTGATGGGCTCAGGTTTTCCTTCATCTCCTATTCCAAGGAGGAATGTAGAGCTGGAGGACTCAACACCAGTAAACTTCCCCCCCTAAATGGCCTGTGTTGGGAGAAGGAGCTCAGATTTTAGGATGAAGAGAAGGCTGATGGCTAGGAATGCTGGCAAGATGGTAAGAATCAGGCCTGGGATCCAGTGCACCCTTGGTTCCCCAAGGTCTGACCGGCACAGATCCCAGAGCATCCTGCCCCTGCAGTGTGGAATGTCCTGTTACCATGGCAATGAGGAATCTGCTGATTCTCCCTGTCACCTTAGTGATGGCTCACAGGCCAGGCAGCATCTTGTCTCCTGCCCGTCATGATCACACTCACGAGGTCTGGGCATTGTGGAAAACGTTACCCTTCTTCTGGGGACCCTCTGGGCAGGAGGCACTAGAGGAAATACAGCTGGGGACATCCTTGTAGAAGAGACATGGTAGGAGAGATGATCATAGGGAAGGAGGAGGAGATAGATGATCAGAGTGCTATGCAAGGTTTTTTTCTGGTGGAAATCCTAGCAGATCAAGAGGCAGGGAAAAGCCAGAAAGCCTAGGTTGAGGGTGAGTTTGCCCTATAACTCAAGAAAGAGGCTCCAGGTTCTCCATTTATGGATGGTACCTAGAAAGGAGGCGTCCCTGCCCATAACAGGGAGGTTGGACTAGATGATCTCTAAGGTCCCTTCCAGCCTAGGCCAGTCTATGATTCTATGATTCTGTGAACTGACTGTGAAGGATGTCTGAAAAAGCATGGGAAATTGTGGGGTTGAGGAGAGAATGCATGCACCAAAGTCTCAGAAGGAGAAATGACAGAGGTTGCTGAACAAAGCAGAGCACCCCTGGGGGGTGGTGTGTGTGTGTGTCAGACTTTCTGCCAGCTTGGGTGTATCCTAAACAAGAGCTCAGCCTACAGCTTCCAGCAGGAAGTTTGGAATCTCTTGGTTCAGATTGGAATCTCTTCAAAAGGGTGTGTTTTCTTAATGTTCCTGTTTGTCCTGGAAATAAGATATAGGTTCCTATGATTGTCCACGGAGAACTAAAAGCGAGTAGTTAAAATATACGGACAGCCAGAAATTTGGGAAGAGTAAAGCTAAAAACTCCTTCTCACTTGTACCAGGGTTTCTGGAGGCGAGGTGAGGTTGCTGGAGAGAGAAGTGCTTTTTGGGTGAATATGTTCAAATCATCCTACTGGCTTGTGAAAAAAATGGGTACATGTGAAAACAGCACAAGTTATAAAAAAATAAAAAAAGAGAAATCAGAAAACACCCACCACTTCATCTAAGATACGATGGAAACACAGAGCACGCAACAACTTAGAGACAGCAGAGAGCACCAGCAATTACTCTGGGGGAAAATCGTGAAACGAGAAGGCAGCCCTCCCTCCCTGCCCTCCCAGAATGACAAAATTGTGAGAAAATCAGTTAAAACCCCCATGGCTAGGAGGGGTGGGGACCACATCCAAAGAGGGCTGCCTCGCCCTTTCTTCCTGGCAAGAGCTGAAGGAAAGGGCAGGGCTGAGCAAACGTCTCTAAGGGGTTTTGTGTTCAGGCTGTGCCTATGGAGAAGGTTTAGTGTGGGGATGAATGAATCTTTAGGGTTTTTTTAAAAAAGAAAGAAAAAAAGACACCTCCCCTTACAACTCCAGCTCTCCAATTTCTCTGAGTTTTTGCAAAAATAAACCAAGCCTGGCCTGAAATCGCTTGGGATACAACCACAGCCCTGTGCAAGAAGAGCCGGTGAAGGTTTCCTTCCGATGCATGGCATGGGGCTGATGCAGGCTGAGTCATGGCACAGCTGTGGATTTTCTCCCCAATCACCTCTTTTTACTAAACACGTACCTTTTGAGATCTCCATTTTGTCAAACTTCAGTGAAACTCGTGTTCAGAAGTTATTACGAACAGGGCAGCCAGCCAGGCCGGACTGAATGACTCCAGGGAGCTCATTTCCTGAGGGAACCCGGCTAAATACCTGAGGCAGGTGTGACATTTCTGAAATTTCCTATTTTCCCATTCATTTTGACTCATCAGCTCATTAAGGGATTTGTTTGTGACTTCTCAGAAAATGTGTTTAGCAGTCACTAAGTGTGTGCCGCAGCATCAGGGGAAGGGATACCCTTCTTACATAGCAAAGAGCTTGGATCCCTGCTTGAAATGCAAAATTCAGGCTCACGTATGAAGCTGAACTTGGGTCATCTGTAGTAAAACGCCGAGAATACAGATTCACTTTCTTGCCATCTTACAGCATTTGTTATTCAATTGCTTTTCTCACTGAGAGCGCAAGCACTGCCTCAGTAAGGACAGAGAAAGATCACTGCCTGTATTGTTCTGACTAGGAATTAACCTTCCTCCCTCCAAAAAAGAGATGCAACTTACCCTCACATCCAAACTCCATTTATAAATAAGAACCGATACGAAGCGACTCAGTAGTTTCCGCATCTGTACATGGCTCGAAGGGAGGGATCTGGGATTTCTGGGCATTTTGCATCAAGGAGGTTTCGCTTTCCCTCAGCTTGTATGAACTGCAGCAATGCCCAGGGGTGGAGAAGCATCCTCTCGTGCTGTACAAACACAGATCTGCTTTCCGCCTCTGGCACTGTCCCTCCCTCTCCACTGCTGGCAGATCTCACAGGATCTCAGTCTGTATGACCTCCCATTGGTCCAGAAATTAAATTAAATCTGGCTAAGGCTGAGATACATCTAAGTCTAGATTCACAAGGAGACAGAGGTGCCCAAAGTTGATCTCTGGGGGAGATTAAATTTGTCAAACACAACACTCACCAGCTTCAGCACCGAATGAGAAGGTGCCCTGGTGCCCTGGGGACTCCCCGAGGGCATCCAGGGAACTGCTGAGGGCTAGAAGAGGAACAAACGCTCTATGATTGTGGCTGCTCCCGGTCATGACACCCCAATGCTGTTCAGCACAAAGGGAACGTGCCCCTTTCTGCAGCCCTTGAGGGCCCGTGGAGGCCAGAGATGGATGTCTTGAGATCCCTGCCCATGACAGGGAGGTTGGATTAAATAATCTCCAAGGTCCCTTCCAGCCTAGGCCATTCTATGATTTTACGATTCTGAAGAGATCCTTTGGGCTCCTACTGAACCCAGAGCAACAGCAAGACCGGATCCAAGGAGCACGGCCTAGAAACATCATCATAGCTTCTAGGTCTCTTTGTCTCAAATTGAGGCTGATGATTTCATGGTTATATTCTGCTCTGGGAACGTTTTCTGCTCTGGTTATCGTAGACAATCAACAACCTGTGTTACCAGCTCAGAGTCATGTTTATTTTCCTGTGAAACCCCCAGCCCTTGGGACAGGCAGCGGCTTCCCATGGGAGAACGACACAGCTTGGCAGCTGCCACAAAGAGCCCACATCAGAGAAAGGGATTCCACACTTCCCATCCTATCAGGCGTCAGCTGAACGCGGCTCATTAGGAAAAAATTATGCCCTGATCTCTCTCCTTGTGATAAATAACCTCGGTGGTGATAAATATTCAATGTGGGCACCAAAGCAAGAAGGCTGGCATTTATCTCTTGGCTTGTTTTCCTCTGGGGAGGGTCAAGGGTTGTCGATAAAGGCAGGAGCTGCACTGATGCCACCTCAGAATTAACCCTGGTGATGCCAGGCCACTCTCTGAGATATGCAGAAGGGCTTTCCATGCCCACCGGCTCAGAGTCCGGCTTGTGCACGGGTGGTTTCGTATTTGTGAGCAATGCACAAGGGTAGGGTTAGGGACAGGGGAGCCATCTGGGAAGCAGGAAGGACGGTGTGAAAAAGCAGAATTGCTCTGCATATGGTGATGATAAAGTTTGGGAGATGGGTCGGACTGATTTGGGGGAGCAGATGGTTGAGGTGGGCAGCAGACTCAGCCCAAAGGCACCTGGAAAGGCTCAGCGTCTTCTCATGGGAAGGGTGATGCCTCTCTGACAGGTGACATAGGGACACAGAAGGAAAAATGGCAGTGGTCTCGGCTAGAGGGAGGTGGAATAGCAGGAGGAGGACAGCAGAGGGTAGCAAACACCTGAATTCCGATCCTGCCCTTTGCAGGGCTTTGCTGGGTGATGCAGCCTGGTTCAGATTCACAGCGCACATCTGGGCAGATTTTTTTTTTAAAATAAGCCAGGGAGCAAGGCGTTTTGATAAGATGGATGTGTCCTTATCGCAAAGGCTTGTTTTGAAAGACATTTCCTTTAGAAATTTTTTTTGCTGAGACAGCCCCAGTGCCCCCATCACCGCCAGGGAGCAGGCGAGGCAGAATGTGATGCTTTGATTACAGAGTTACACGTTTTGACCAAATGAAGAAAACCACAGTTCTCTCGTGTGGGGATTTCGTTTCCCAGGAGTGGGAGCAACATTGCATTTTGGTTGGTGTTTGGGGTAGATTCTTCCTGGCTTTTCAGGTCTGAGCTTTGCCCAGCTCTGCACTTGGATTTCAGGGGTGGCGATCCCCCATTCCCTTCCCTGAGTGTCCTCCAAAGGCCACATCTGGTGTCTCTGGTTCAGAGGGGAAGCAGATTTCCTTCATGCTTATGAACAGAGTCAGCCGAGAACAAATCAAAAGCGCAGCAGCGATTTGCACTCAGATAGGAAGATTTTCAGGTCTGAGCTTTGCCCAGCTCTGCACGTGGATTGCAGGGGTGGTGATCCCCCATTCCCTTCCCTGGGTGTCCTCCAAAGGCATGTCAGGGTCTGCTGCTGCCCTTGCACGCTGCAGCTTCCCTGTTCATTGCAGGGGACTGGGCAGGGGGATGGTTGTAAATGCTTTAAGTGTCATCAACACGGCAAGGCAATTGCTCCAACTCGTTCTCTGCAGATGCGGGCGATGCCTTATTCTCCACGTCAGACTCAATGCTCTGCATCGTCCTTAAAGCAGCTGCGAGATGGCCCCAGATCCTGGCTTGTGTCATCACATCAAATAAGATCATTCATCTTCATGAGAGAGGTGGTGAGCGGGGCCATGTGTGCCAGGCCATTCCCAGGCTCAGGGTTTATGATTTTTAGGTGGTAGAGACAGGGACAGAGCCCTGGGTCCCAGGGGGGAGGACTCAATGCTCTGCATCGTCCTTAAAGCAGCTGCGAGATGGCCCCAGATCCTGGCTTGTGTCATCACATCAAATAAGATCATTCATCTTCATGAGAGAGGTGGTGAGCGGGGCCATGTGTGCCAGGCCATTCCCAGGCTCAGGGTTTATGATTTTTAGGTGGTAGAGACAGGGACAGAGCCCTGGGTCCCAGGGGGGAGGAGCAGCTGCAGCGGCCGGTCCTGGTCTGGTGGCACCTGGGGTATTCCAGGACAGAGTCAAGGCTGTTCCCTGCTCTTCAGAGAAATTCTTTTAAATCCTCACCGAGTTATTTTCATGACGACTGCAGGTGACTCTGCCAAGTGTGATGGAGCGGAGCTTTCTCATTGCAGCATATTTACTTGGGTGAATTCAGTTTTCAGGCTCGTGTCATCTGCAAAAGAGGCTCTTGCAGCGTTACAAGAGCAGTATCTTTAGCGTTCACAGGTGGCACTTAAGGAGATCCCCATTGCTTATTGCTGTGATGAGTCTTTAACACAGTAAGTGGGTTATGGATGGTAGAGGAGCATTTGGGTGGAAAGCTCTTACACGCTGCTTGTGTGATCACAAGGCTCTGCTTAAATTCTGGCCCATGGCCATGGGGGCTGGCGTGCCAGGCACATGGAGTGGGAGAAAAGTCACAAACTGGGGAGCAACTGGGAGATGCATTTTTGGGCTTATGGGGTCCACATTCTTCATTTAGACCTACCCTCCTTGCACAGAAACCCGCAAACCAAACACGCTCCTCTGGTCAGGGGATACAGCACTTTCTGCCCAACTGGAAAAGCGGCAGCTTGAAACATTGCTTGGTGTAGGAAAATAACAGTGCACAGGTGATTTTCTGAGTTGATTTATCTATCTCTTTACTGACTTACACACCGCATTTTATGCCCCTCTGTTGTGAATCACAGGATCAAGTATTAACAGTTGGAGGGAGGCAGCAATAGGACTGGGACCAGGTACTCAGGAGTATTTTCTCCGCAGTTTTTGAGCTGAATTCAACCTAGTATTGCAGAGCTCTCAGCTAGATTTTAAAGAAGGATACATCTTTTTTTTTTTTTTCCTTGAACAAAGGAAGAGATTTTTCCCCTTGATTTTGTATTTCTGAGTCATCCCACATTGTAGCAAATTGCTGGCAAAGTCGCAGTTATAGCTAAATGGTCACTTCAAATTTAAATCTCTTTTCCAGCAGCTTTATACCTTTTTAAAGCAAACAGTTGCTCTTCTCAGATGAAAATTTCTCATCACTTGGTCTCACTCTGGTGTCAAAATATTCTGGAACATGGGGAGAAAAATCAATCTGAATCTCTGACATAGCTGATAGCACCTTTTCTTTTCCAGCTGGTTTTCCTCATGCTGATGGCTGAAGAACCCATAGTTCGTCTAATCTGAATTGTAATTATGGGTAATTTAACTTCTCTGTGAAAGAAAGGGCAAATAAAAATACAGTGGTTGGCAAACAGGGTGGGATGTTGGATCTGTGGACTGGGTTATTTGCTCAGGGCTGGGAAGTGTGGTTTTCCATCTCTGATCTGCTTGAGATGACCTGGATGAATCCAGCCAAGTAATTTTTCTGTAACTCAGGTCCTCCCTGGATAAAATGGGGATGAGGATCCAATCTTCTGCCGGAGTCACGTACCAAATACTTGCCTTGATGCCAGCACGCTGTGTAGCAGTCCCTAGGGAGCGTGGGGAGACCAGAAGAGCAGAGATGGCTGTGGCATTAATGGGATAAGTTCTCTTAACATAAAGAGTTGAGGTCCTCCCACACCACCACCCACCAGGCAGCACCCAAAACACTGGGTCCGGCTACAGCAGGGAGGTGACACAGCCGTTCCTGCTGCAGGAGGGACCTGGAAGGGGCAGAGAATATGGCACAGCCCAGGGACATGGAGTTAAAGGTGGGCAGGAGTCACAGCAAAGTGGCATCAGGCTTTTACAGCACAGAGGTGCCCAACAGTCTCTGCTTTTCACAGGAGGGAGCTGCTGGGTAGATCTGGAAGCTCTCTGAACTCTGTCCATCTCAGCTGTGTTATGGTGGAGCTTTCTTCCTTCTGTGGCTTTTTCTGGAGGAAAGCCGGCAGCGAAAGCAAAGGGCACCTTCTCTGCTGCTCGCTGCAGGCTCATCAGTCAAGAGCTGAGGCTCCGATTTCCCTCTCTTTGGATGGCAAGGCTTTTACTCTACAAAGCCTCTTCTTTTTTTTTTTTCCCTGCCTGTTGGCAGGAGGGTGTAGGAACTCGTAGCTGTGATTGAGGGGAGGCATCATGGGACCGCTGGGGACATGGATCTAATAATTTCCTTTCCGACACCTGCAGTTATATGAGAAACTGTAGTGAAACGCCGAGGTGGGGAGGCAGGAGAGATCTGTCTCAGCTGGTGCAGGATTGCTCCCTGGAGGGAACTCACTCAGATCTTGTTTGGTGTAATTTTGAGCATCCCAGATAATGGAGTTTCTACCTCTTCCACACTCAGGAGGCTAACTTCACAGGCTGATACTTTTCCTTGCTGCTCAGCCTGGATCATCCCACCTCTGTTTTCACACAAGCAGACTCAGCCACGCTGCCTTTGAACTCTCTTCCACCATAAATATTTCCTTTCCTTCCTTGGCAGCAACATCCCTTGATATTTGGAGATTGCAATTATCTCTCTGAAGCTGACTCATCACAAAGCCAGCTGGATCTGCCTCGTTGGAGCTCGACGCGGCTCCCTCCTAGAGATTTTCCCTGCTCTTGATTTTAAACCCTCCACTGTGCCAAAAACTGAGACTAAAGCTCTCACTGTCCTGCAGCAGCTTTCATTGCCCCTCAGGATGGAGGAATTAAACACTTGCTCCTCCCCTGTGTAACTGTTGAGTAAGACACTGTAGCCCTAGCAGAAATCACAGCGCATTACAGCAATGGATTCATTCTAAGGTTAGATGGAAAAAATTCACCAGTTTGGATGTTCAAGGTATGCTAAGGCTCCAAATCAGGATGGGAAGGCAGGACCTTTTCTTAAACAGGGAAGAAGAAAAGTAATCAAATCAGGCCAAACAGTTCACTGACTCATGATGTCTCCTTTTGCCTTGGTCCGTTTGCCTCTAAATGTTTACTTTATTTCATTAGCCAGTAGTGCCAAAACATCTTTTGAAAGAGAAAACTGGCTTTTCACCTCAAAGCAGCTGAAACCACATACTTGGATGATTTTAAATCTTTGCCACATGTCTCCTTGAGGTGAGAAATACATGGAGGAGCCATCCGCTCCCCTGAAGAGCTTCAATGTAGGGAGAGAAGCATCACTCAGTGGAAGAATAGGAAATAATAGATTTCCTGTGGAGCCACTGGTCTGAAATGAGTCGTGTCCATCCTGGCAGGGAGGGCTGGGGACACAAACCACTACTGCTGGGCCACTTGACAAAGGTTTTGCTGTGGCTCTGGTATAACAGGGACATCCTTCAAAATCACAGGAAGAATAGCTACAGGTGAAGAGATAAAGATGAAGAAGGGAGACGTGGGGATCAGTCCCAGCAGGTGTCTGTATGTGCGTGCCGTGGCATTTCTCTGGGATTTACTGGCTCTGAGCTCGTGGCAGAAGTGCTGCTAATTTTCCTTGCTATTTCATTATCGACTGAAGGATGTTTGTTATGGATCCCCAGGAAAGCATAAAGTGCAAGGTAACACTGCTCTTCAGAAAAGCCAGATGGGACTGTTCAGGGAGTCAAAGCAAAGCAGGGAAGGAAAACAAGCCAACATACCCAGTCCTGAGAGCTTTAGTCTCCAGCCTCTCCCTACTCATCTGAGAGACTACGAAGTCGACCTCAAGGCGTGAGCTGAGAACTGGACAAGCAGGTGACAGTCTGGTCCTTGGGATTTTCTTACACGCTCCATTGTGACACTTGGGACCAGGTACGCTCACAGGAGGTGCCTGGCATGTCACTTCTGTGCCAGCCTCTCTCTGGCAGAGGTTATCTTAGACTTCTTGGCAAGAGTTTTCAGATGATCGACTCCAAAGCTGTGCAAACCACAGAGGTAATTCTACATGTTGTCTTCAATCTCATGCTTGGTTTCTAATGTCAGTGTGTCTGCCTACCTTTCAACCATTCGGTGTCTTGCTATGCCTCCTTTCTATTGGATGAAAAAGCTTTTCAGAATCTGCTATTTTCACCTTTGAAAATGTTCATCCAGTGTATGCAAGTCACCTCTTTATCTTCTGTGACAACTAAATTGTCTAAATCACAATGGAACCAACTGCTTCTGTTCTCACCACTTACCGACGCTTTGCTCTTCTGTACCTGATGAGCTCTCACAGGGACGATTGCATGACAACAGATTCGGGACGTGCTGGGTCACACCTGAGGCTTATTCCACAGCCCCAGTTTGATGATCTTCCTTGGCTGCCTCCTCACTGGGGTCTGGGACGTTCGTCAGCCCAGGCAGAGCTGGCAAGAGTCGGAGCAGATGGACCCAGATAAGCTGGGCAGATTGTAAGACACTTTTCTGCTAACAAAGTAAAAAGCAGAGAAAATACAGTATTTAGTGAACTTTGAGCATCTCTTGTTGTCAGCAATTGTTACCATTTTAAATGGGTGACGACAGGAGTGACTGTGACGTGGAACTGGTGCCATCATTCTGCAGTGAGCAGTGCTGCTTTTGCTGGCTGCTGCAGTCAACTCCTCTGTCCAGCAGCATAAATTTAAAAAACTCCTTTTTTTTTCCCCCTGGTAATAGGAAAAATCCCAATAGGTGACTGCTGGTACTCTGGGTGGGATGGGTCTCATTTCACCCACGCTGGCAGTCACAGACAACCTGGTGCTCCCACACCCCTCTGCTGCCAGAGCAGATCCTGTTAATTAATTAACAAATGGAGCACTCTGATTCCCCTGAGATTTCATCTCCACTCCAACAGCCACCTAAAATAGATCAGAGGAGCACAAAAGTGCTATGAACCTGTTGTAAAGGAATCCTCAGGATGTAGAGACCCTGCACTCGCCCTTAGTGCTGATAACTTTGAAGGTCAGCGCCACAGTATCTCCCTGAATCACCCTCATTTCACTACAATCAGTGTTACATGCAAAAAACAAGCTGTACTCACCACAATCATCCACGGGCACAACGCAGATCGAACCCTCAGGGTTGAGCAGCAGAAATAAATCCAAGCCCTGCACTGGACAAGAACCCAGCACCAGCTACCAGTGCACCCCACCCTGAGACTTGTTTTCTTGGCATGAACTTCCCGAGTTCTTTAAAAGCCCTTCCCTGCCCGCTGTGGAGGAGCTTCGTAGGGAAGCACTTCTGAAATCACACTCATTTTTGTTTGTGGAACTCTCAGGCAAATCGCTGCAGCGCGTGAGCACCTACCAATCCCATCGCCGGGGGCTAATGTGTGGCAGGTTGGTTCTACACAAGGTATTTTTAGCTTGTAGACACCCAGAGGATGGCAAAACTGGCAGGTGAGACAGCTGATTCCAGTGGGATGGGGAGGCAAACTCCCCCAGGGATGTTTTAAACCTGGAGAACAGTGGCAGGAAAAAAAATCCTCTCCTTGAAAGATTTGTTTGCTAAAAAAAAACTTAAATAACCTTCAGCTGAAAGTTTGCACTGAAACTCACATCCCCAAGCTGCAATCATTGGTGGTGGAGCAGCAGGACTCTTTGGTTCTTTGCTGGGCTTCTGGTCTGATAACCAGCTCGTCTCCAACGCCAGGAGTCAGTATAGAAAAAAACCCACCAATCAACCTCTAAAATCCTCCTTCTCATGCCTGTGGTTGGTGAAATGAGCAACACCACGCCCTTCATAAGGACTAGTCCCAGTCACTGTCCAGGTTTAGGCCAGCAAAGCAGTGTGGTCATGGCAGTGGAACTCCTCCAGCATCGCTGGGAGGTCATGGTTGAGCAGCCACTGGAAGGGCAAAGAGTTGCCGTGCGGGACCATGGGGCATCGTTCTGCAGCTCTGCCAAGACCCACACTCACACCCACCAGCTCCATTTGATTTTCAAGCTCTGGATCACATCTCTTGCTTCCCTGAAGCTGTAGTTTTCAGAAGCTTGAGAAAATTTTTTAAAAAAAAAAACGGCTAAGAACTTTTTGTAAACTTCATGTGTTTATATATATTTATTTATTTACCGCAGAATCGATAGAGGCAGAGAAAGACAGCTCCCTGTTATTGAAGAAAGCCTCACCTAATCTCAAGTCATTTTCAGTACATTTTTGTAACCTCTTCCTATAAATAATTGAATCAGAGGAAGGCTATCCTCAGGCAACCTGCTCGTACTGTTGAAAACCCGACTGCATCCTGGGTGGTGGGGAGGAGGGATGTGCATTCACGCTCTGCTGTTGCATGAAGCACTGAATCCAGGAGAACATCAGTTTTGTAACGTTATAAAAGGCACAAGGTCTGCCTTAAAAATCTCTTCTGGAGGTGAGAGAAAGACGAGAACATGGGGGATTACAAGGACGGATGGTTCAGACTGATGTCTGCTCATTGCATTTCTCTGAGCCGCCTTGAATGGGGACACAGAGTCTTTGGCCTTCTTATTGGTGGCAATTTCTGTCTTCAACTGCAAATTGTCGCGTGAGCAATGGGATGGGAGTCCAGATTCAACACTGCCACCTGCAAATGCCTTCTAACCTGCACAAAATGGGTTTGCTGGAGCTCAGTCCCCTTTAAAATAAGCTCCTGTGCAGCATGCAAAGAGGCACTGCAGCATTTAGCCTTGCACAGCACAGGGTGACGGCCAGCAGGGACCATCTGGAGGTACCAGGGTATGCCCCACGTGTCAGGTGCTGTATGCTGAGCCCTGCTGCACAGCAGCTGGAAATGGTTCAACAAATATAGCCACAAACGCCAAAGGAGAGAAATTGAGGACTGGAGGACACAGAAAGCCGACAAACCATCATCGCACAGATGAGTGACTCATCCTCGTGTCTCCATAGGTACAGAGATTCCCAAGTCGTGGTTATTTTTGTGTACCTGGCCCCTCCCTGGAGCTGGCGGTTGGGGGCAATTCTCCATCTCTCTCCCTTTACCCCTCTTCCTGGATGCACGGGCTCATGCCAAACTTTTCTCTTTGTCTTCAGCATTTCTAACGCTCGCTGGTTTGCAGGTGCTGTGCCTTAATGTCGAATGCTTGAGAGCCTCAAGTTGCAAAAACAAAGGTTCTTCGTGCTCGTAGCTCTGGTGGGTGTTTGGCCACTCATCCTAATTGCTGTCTGGTGGCGCGGGAGTGGTGAAATCTGGATGAAGGTTTATGATCACAACATCACTTAGGAGGACTTGATTGCATCAGCGGATTTGTTACTGAAGAGGCACTTGGACTCTCTGTGTGTGGTTTTCTTAATGGAAAGTGATGAACTGAAACGTTCCTGTTAGATGTACACTCTCTCGCTGCGCACGGCTGCAAAGACCTCTGCAACTGAAGGTAAACAGGAGAGGTCCCTCATGTGGGTTAGATTTGGTGACCTCAGCAGTGCCCTTGCACTGAGGATGTTTGAGAGGTCATTCTTCACGGGTATCACAATAATCCCGTTGTTTCATCACAAATTCAGCCCTCATTCGATAACTGCTTCCTCCAAAAGTCTTATCGTTTTGTACCAGGTAGTCAAGTGCATGGGGCAGCACAGATCCGGCACCCATGTGAATCAGCCCTGCACCACTGACATCACCTGGGAAACGTGGATTTATTGCATCCAACCCTGGTGGCTTTCCAGGAGCTCGAGGAGGAAAGCACACACACACCTAAAATAAAATTAAAGGTGAGTGCGACAGTTTTAACAAGAAACTGCTGCTGAACTGCTGCTGCTGAACAACCTCTGGATTTTATTGCCGAGGGAGGTAAATAAAGCACAGCCTTATGCCATAAAGAGCCCAATCCCCATCATCCCTCTGTTGTCAGTAGCTCAGGATTCACAGGAGGGTGTTTACATCTAAATGACTGTTCGATGGAGATTGAGTGTTTTGCAACTGCAAGATTTCAGTCTACCTTTGCAGCTTTTTCTCTTGCTAAATCAGAAAGAAAACGTTCATTCTGAGTAGAGTCCCAGCAGCAGGACTGCAGATGAGCTGGAGCAGAGTCAAGGCAGGGCTGTGAGTGCAAGTTTTGCTGGGGAGCAGCCTGATGGAGGGACCTGGAATCACTTCCCACTGACAGAAGGTCCCTGTTAACCCACTTGTTCTATCAGGAAGTTGTCACCAGCGCACGCTCTCGTGAAGACTTCTCCACCAGCTCCTGATCTTGCAGTTCCTCCACAGCTGCACGCAGGAGCAGGCAGAATGCAAAAAGTGCACGGACGTGCAGCGATGCTGTAGCCCACGTGCAAAGCACTGGCAGAGCTGAAGGGAGAAGCTGTGGTGTGAAACTAATGTGGGAGAAGCCAGGGAGAGCACGGAGGTTATGCATGGCTGCAGATCGACAGGGCCAGAGCAGGAGAGGCTGGAGGGAGACTTGTAAGTGCTGGCTGGTCTAGTCACCCCACTGTTTTTGTGCCTCAGTTCACAGCGTCACCCTGAAGCAGCTCCTGAGGGCACATTGTGCACAGTGGCCCTGTGGAGCTTAAGGACGAGGATGGTGCTGCCAGTCTCTCCTTGTTCGGAATCTGCCCAGAGAGTTTCAGGATCAAATCAGGTGGATTTCCTCACTTCATCCACAGCGCCTGGGGTGTCCGACATGGCTCCCTCTTAATCAGGCACAGCCCATTAGGCAGCCAGGAGGAGATGCCCGTCAGCACGGTGGCTACCTTCTGGCATCTCACTCTCCTTGGGCAGTACTGGAGGACGACACTGGGCACGATGCACACGCTCCCTGGGTCACCAGTAGTTCAACTGAGCAGGGAGTGGGCTTCAGGCTGGTGCTTTCAGTCACGCAGCTGACCACTGCCTTCTCACGCCTGGCTTGTGATTCATGAGCACCTCCTTCCTCTCATCCCTGCCACTGCTTTGTTACCTCCTCCAAACTATTTCCATGCATATTTGATTGATGCCAAACGCGGGCGCAGGATCTTTCTGTTCCTGCTCCTCACCATCTCCAGCAAGAGAAGAAAGATTGATCCTGTCTGTCTGAGTTATTGCCCTGATCCCTGAAGGCCTATTTACACTGGGAAGTGGATGATGCTGTCATCTACGAGTCTCTGTGTTGTTGCTAGAGATGTTCCTGCATCTCCTTCCTCCAGCAAACACAGGCTATGGCAGCCCCCACAGCCACAGGAGCAGCTTGAGCTTGGCCCTGGGATGGAGCAGCTGGTTGAGATGTGAGCTCAGGTCTCCCTGACGCAGTCGTGCTCCTGTCCGGCATAAGATGGGTCACAGTGGAGATCCTTCTCACCACGTAGCACACCAGCAGTGG
>NW_009708368.1:25655-41302 GCF_000703405.1 Apaloderma vittatum | reverse complement strand
TGGGGAAAAAGGCAGAGAAGCACGGAGAGGAGTGTTGCTAGCCTCCAGCTATTTGTGGCGTAGAGGGTCTGTGAGACAGAGGCGGTTTCCCTGTGTAACAACTGTCTGCATTTCCCTTCTGCATGGTCATCGGGTTCCCCTGTTCTCCTGCAGATGTAACTGGATCTCCTTGCCACAAGCTCTTGGGTATCATAGAATCATAGAATCATAGAATCATAGAATGGCCTAGGCTGGAAGGGACCTTAGAGATCATCTAGTCCAACCTCCCTGTCATGGGCAGGGACACCTCCTGACTAGACCAGGCAACACATGGGGACCGAGTACTTTCCTCATCTTCCCTACACTGACAGACAGCACAAGGTATGACACAGCTTTTGTTAGATAAGACTGAGCTTAACTTCTATACAAGCCTTGGCTTTGGCCCCAGGGGCCCCAGTGTTCCTGTTTGGAAAAACTCTGGTTTTCCATCAGAGACAATGAGCCAAGCTCAGGTCCCTCCTGGCTGCTCTCTGCACCCATCCCTTGGCAGTAGCTAAGCAGGATCCATTTGCTAAAGCAGACAGCAGTGGGCTCCTGTCAGTTAGCCTGCAAGGCGATAAAATCAAGTAGGAGCCGGGCTAGGATTAGCTATGTTAACAAAATACTTAATTCTGACCTGCAGCAAATTCCCTCTGGCTGCAACAGGGAGCCCTGGCAGTCTGAGCCTGACCGGGGCTGACTCTGGTTTTGGACTCTGCTAGCAGTTTTGAGAGGATTTTGAGGCAACTCTGCCTTCAATGCTACTTCCCACTGCTAATGTTGTTTGGGGTAAAGTCAAGTCAAGCCCACAGATTAAGCCTTAAGTAGGGTGGACTAAGAGTTCCCCATGCAGAGGAGCAAGGGACTGGAACGCTCCAGGGGAACAGATAAGCAGGTGACTGCTGGGCTTGACAGATGATCCAACCTCAGAACAGCAAATTCTTTCTGAACAGGGAAAGGCAAGAGGTTTGCAAAAGCATTCAGCTGATTTTGGAGCTGAGTGCCAGGAGCTGGAGCCCTTCTCAGAGGCAAATCCCACAGCTTTGAAATCAGTTCCCACTGAAGGAAAATAAGCCAAGGCAGCTCTTTGGAGTCAAACACCCGCACATGTGGCTCTTTCAATGGAGCTTGTCTGTGGGAAGCTTTTTTTGGAGCGATTATTTAAAAATAGCCCCGCAGGCTCAATCTGCATCATTTCAGGTGCTGGGCTCCGATCCCTCATCCCATGAAGCTGGAGATGGCTCTGGGCCATCACACTAGGGTTCAACATCCCAAGCCCTGGCCTGGTGGCAAAGGCATCCTTATCTCCTTCCCACTGCAGCTTCCACATGGATTTTACATGCTTTTTTTTTTCTTTTTTCTTTTTTTCTTTTTTTTTTTTTCCCTGAAGTTACACCTCTCCTGAGCTTGGGCAAGAAGAGCAGCAATCCCACTTGGTAACACGATCAGAGCACTGGCTTCAAGCAGCAGCTTCCTCTAGCTATGGAAAAATTGTGATTAAAGTGGGACAATCTTAACTCAAGAAGTATCCCAGGTCTTTCAGAACATCAGCACGGATATGTGTCCCCATACCAGGACCCACTGGGTAATTACTGCTGCAGGATTCCTTGATGGACGTTGGGGAGTTTTTCATATTTCTGATTATGCTTATGGAATCAATTCCAGTTTAAGCCGATTTGTTAACAGCTAGTGAGCTCTTTGTCACTCCCGTGAAAAATAGATAATAGGGCAAAAAGTAGGTAGGAGCGGCTATTATAATTAACACATAAAGTATCCCCACTGAAGCACACTGATAACAAAGAGGTAGGTGAAGGTAAATGAAATCTCTGCAGCCCACTGCTGCTGAAAAAAGGCACTGCATTCAACACATATTTGGAGGCTGCAGCAGACAAAGTTCGTGTCCGGGTTTGTGTCTGTGAACAAAGAATCAAAGGGCACAAAAATTTCCACAAAAGCGTGTAAGAAAAATGTTCATGCTTGAGTCTAAATCATTTGTATCTCAGCATGGAAAGGGGGAGCAGTATTGGGAAGAGCATTCCTCTGTCCAGTATTCCTGCTCCTTCTCTTTTCTGCATTAATGTCTGCCTGAACAGTCTGGTTTAGGATGCTTCAAAGTTAAACTTCAGCGGTAAGAAGTGGAGAATGGGGAATTGAAAATGAACAAGAGGAGTAAGTTAATAAATTCAGCAATTACTACAGGAAGTTAAAGGTAGTGGTAAAATATCCTTAGGACCAAGCTACATGCGCTGAGTCTGCCTTTCCGCTCCAGCTCTTATTTATCAACCGTCTAAGAGGTGTTTTAATGCTCTGTCACACTCACCCATATCTCTGTGAATGCCAAGAAATTCTTCAGCCATGTAACGTAAATTCCCCAATGGATTTTCACAGGTTTTGGTTTCGGGTGATGGCATGGCTTGATTTGAAGATCCCTGCCATTTGTTATATTTAACCTGCTGTTAAAGACAGCATCTTTGCATCACTGGCATTCTCTCACCTGAAGGAAAAGGAGAAGCCAACAAAAAACAGCTCGGCAATAAACATCATCTCGTCCCTGTGCAGACAGCAGGACGACTGACTGCAGCAGAAATTTTTCTCAGTAAAGTTGTCAGGGATTCCCCTTACTGGCAGAGCAACAAGGTAATTTCTGCCTCTTCCTCCTCATCCCAGAGCATCCCCACCATCCTGGGAATGCAGGGGTATAAGGATGGCTCTGCCTGTGCCTGCATGTTTGCCGCAGCAGTGTACAGCACCTGGTTTGGCAGAGAGGTTTGAATACAGCACCTGTGGCTGGTCCGAGCCGGGAGGAAGCATTGCAGGGCTCTTCCCACAGCTTGGAGCAGCAGCTTCAGCCTGAAAGTACCCAGAAACCCACCTGCCAAAGCCCTGCTTGTCTTGCGGGTGGAGACGACACCTTTCCTGGTGACAACGACGCCGTGTGGCTGGGGTGGCAAAGCTCCAAGATACACTCCCCACCCCATCCCACTTGGGACCACACTGGGCTTCCTTGGAGGCGTCACCTCTTACTGGGCCACCAGTAAAAACAAACCCAGTCGCCCAAACTGCTGCTGCTGTGCGATGTGGAGGCTTTTACTCTGTGTTAGGCTGGATGTGGGTGCAAGCATCCGTACGCCTTCCCCAGCACTTGGGATGCTGAATTAATATGATGCCTTTAATTTTGCAGGTGTGCAAGCATGGGTTACCTGGGGAGGCAGAAGGAGCTGGATAAAATCACGGCTGGTTGGGATCCTAGGGGGAATTCCCGTCTGATGCCACCTCCACGAGTCTCCTTTTCAGCTCTTTTTCCTGTGCAGCTTCTGTCATCTGGAACTGCCTCTCAGTTTTGCTGCCACCCCTTCTAAGTTTAGATCCCATCTCCTGGCCTGTCTCTCCTCATCTGGCTGTTTACTCTGTTAATCAGCCAGGCGTTTCCGAGCACTGCGTGGAGAGGAAAGATGCTCTGTGCCGAGTACGTCAGGCTTGGATAGCAATAAATACGCCGGGCGTTCACCTTCCGCCGATTAACGCTCATCCCCTCTACATGATGAAACCACGGTGTGGGGAGAGGCCCCAGGACCAAAAGTCACTTTATTTCTGCTCGTCTCTCCCCAAAGCATTTGGGGAGGAACTGTCTGAGCTGCCTGAATTCAATGAGACACGTCGATCTATCCAGTGCTTTAAAAAATGAGCAGGTCACTGACTCCTTTTGGCAGGAGCTCAACTGCTTGTGTTTAGCAGCCGTGGGTCAGCAGCCTGCCCAGCCTCCTGATTTTCCTTCTGAGCCAGCCACCAGCTCTCAGAGGCAACTGGTCCTCTGGCGTGGGGATCCCAGCAGACATCAGAGGCTCTGCCCTGTGGATAGAAGAGTCACGGTGCTGTTGTTTTCTGGCAGGTCACTGACTCCTTTTGGCAGGAGCTCAACTGCTTGTGTTTAGCAGCCGTGGGTCAGCAGCCTGCCCAGCCTCCTGATTTTCCTTCTGAGCCAGCCACCAGCTCTCAGAGGCAACTGGTCCTCTGGCGTGGGGATCCCAGCAGACATCAGAGGCTCTGCCCTGTGGATAGAAGAGTCACGGTGCTGTTGTTTTCTGTGTATTGCTCTCCCTGGAGCTGTCACAGCCAGGAGAGTCTGGCAGCACAGGCACTTCGACTCAGGTGGTGCAGCTGGCACCAGGAAGGTGTTTGCTCCTATTTATCCCTGAATCCCCAGGTGTTGCCTGCACTGGTGCACATCATCCACATGTTGTCCTGGCTGCTGCTGTTTCAACGGGAGCTTTGGCCTCAGATGGTGCTCAAGGACCAGCCAGGATCTGCAGGATCGTTCCCATCACGAATCAGGAGCTGCTGCCACCAGCTCGGGAAACCCTCCTTGCATCACGAGGTGCAGATAATTGGCACACAAATGCCCCAGAGAAGACCGTGGGCTGACTTGGGTCTGCCTCCTGCTTTTCCTCCACAGACAAGAGGCTTTGCCAGCAATTTCCCTTCAGGTGAAAGGAGCAGAGGGCACTTTTCCAAGTGAATTAAGAAAACCCTAATTTTGTAAGAACTGCAATGGGAGGTGAAAGCAATTTACCACCTTTTCAGCATTTGATATTTGCTGGAGAAACCCCTTTGATGGAGAGCAGCAGAGCGACAAGAAGCCCCTTGCACTCTGGTTTCATTGAGGAGCTGCGAGCAGCTCACCTTGCCTCTCCTTTTTGTTTTTGAGTAAATGAGGAGGAAATCTCTCCAGCACTGAGACACCGACATTTAGTCATTAGTTTCCTGTGTGAAGGCAATCAAGCCTCCTAGCTCTGCCGTGGCCCATTGCTCCGTGCCGTGCATGCCAAGGCCACTGTCACACAAATGATATCCAGCTTTTGTGCTTTTTTTTCCTTTTCTTTTTTTTTTTCCAGGAGGAGGATTGGAGGGCTGGGGATGATCGAGGGACAAGAGTGCTTAAATCGATTAAATCTTTCAAGGGAAACCAGCAACTCAGTAAGTTAAATCCACTCTTGGGCAGTGAATGAGGTGAAGAGAGAAAGAGGATCCAGCTGTGGCAGGAAGGGTCCAGGATTTCAAAGCATCCCCAGGAGCTGTAGGGAAGAGGCAGATCCGGCTCAGCTGCAGACAGCAGGCATTTGAGTCTCTGGATTTCTCTCTTCACATTTCATTTTTTGGGATTACTTCTGACTGCTGCTGTGGAGAGATGCCAAGTTAGAAAGCTGCCTCTGCTTGCACGTTGCTGCTACCCAAAACCGATGCCTCGCCAGTATGTCCAGTCTTGGGATTCCTGCTTGGGCTTAGGGAAGGTGAAATCAGTTCAGAGCTCCAAATTAAACCAGAAGTGACTGTGCAGGAGGGCCTGGGGTGGGGAGGGATGCACAGGGCATCCTCAGCTCTCGTCCTACCACAGCCACGAGCACAGTGGAAGACGTGACCTGAAGACAGAGGTGATGAATGCATAACCTCCTCGCAGACTACATCTGTTCATGGACTTGTTAAAAATAAATCTTAATTGAAAACCTATAAAACTAAGAAGGGTTTTGAGGTTTTTAAAAGTTCCTTGAAAAGACTTTCATGATTTTGGTTCCAGGCCAAAACATCTTACATTTTCAGCAACTGAAAGCTTTGCCAATGAAACAACGCTTGGAGTTTTGATCTTCCAGTGGGAAAGAAAAATGAGAAAGAAATAGGTTCTTTATTAAAGAAGAAAACAGTAATCAGTCCCCAAATACTTCTCCAAAAAAAAATAATTTTTTCATGGAGAGCATTTGATGAGCCCTGACTAATTCTTTCCCTTTGCTGTAGGAAAGAGATGATGGAGAAAAAGAAAGAAATGTCATCAACCTGGCCAGAGCATCAAAGGATATTGTATTCATTTATATTGTACATGAATGTGGAAAACATTCCACTCCTTCAGGTGAAGGAAGCAGCGTAGATGCTCTTTAAAGTGCATCTCGTTGGAAACAGGAATGGCTATCGACTCGAGTGGGGAGAGTGTGCGGAGCAGGGGGTATTAGGGACACATACAGAGAATATCAGCCAAACTCCGAAGTCCACATTAATAAAAGCTCTTACATAAATACTCATGACAGGTATTGATTTTCCTTTGCAAGCTGCATGCTCTCCCCTGGCTAATGAAAAGCAGCCCCTTCTTTAGAGAGAGGTCGGCGGCGTGGTGTAGCCACAAAGATTTGACTGGCTGGGAAAATAAATAATGTTCCACCAAGAGGAAAAGGCAGCTGCTCTGCCCAGGTCTGTACCCACTGGAAAATGTCTGCCTGAGGCTGGGAATATGAATTCAAACAAATGTGTTATGAGTAGTGTTGGCACACACCAGGACGTGTAGGGCTTCTGGTGGAATTTGCCAGACTTCCCTTAAAATCCAGAATGACTTTTTTCTCCTTCAAGCTCGAAATATTTTGCTGTGAATTTTGAAATTACATGATGTGAATCCCTCCTAGGATACTGATTTGGGTGAAAATTTTCTTCCTAAGCCTTTAAAAAATTCTTTTATTTTATTTTTGAACAGCTGCTGTCATCCACTGAGGAATTCCTAACCCCCAAACAAAGCCAGTGCTGGGGAAGTGGGGAAATAAACACTTTGCTTGAACTTCCATCCTTCTTCTAAATCCCAGGGATGTTCTTGATTTATGCAAATGTGGCTTGGGGAGGCCAAGCTCACCAGATCAATGTGGGACAAAACAGGAACGCATCAAAAAAAGTGGAAATGCAGCATCTTCCCTGCTCTTTTTGAGGAGCCCACGACACTGTTTGCATCGCAATGATGAAAAAAAAAAAGACGCCCGATTTCTGCTCCATCGGTGCCCCAAGAGCGTTGCCTTCCTGCAGTGCCTGGATGCCTTCAGTGCTGGGGAGGGACTGCTGAGATGACAAATGCTGCTGCAGCCGCCCGCCGTCCCATTAGGATTCCTCTCACGCCGTGCAATCACCCTCTCCGAAGGCGGGGAGCCCAGCCGGGGTTTTCTCTGTGACTGATTTGCAGCACGGGAGCGCTGGCGGCGAGCGACCCCAGCACACTCTGCTTGCAGCAGTGCGGAGCTGCTTGCTCAGGCTCGGCTGTGGGGAGGTTGCGGATAATAACCTAAGTTTGATGGGGAAAAAAAAGCTTCCTCTATTTGCGATGGTCTCACTCATCACAATTCTGCTCGTGGTTTGCCAGGGTACATCCCAGCCTTAAGTGTGCTGCGTGCCCTGGGAAGAACGTTTTTCAGTCTCTTCCTCGATGCAGCTTTGACTTGGCCCAACAGCTTCAGTGGGTTTTAGCTTACCTGCTTAACAGGACCTCCAGTTATACGAAAATGGTACCTCTAAATCCAGTTTTTCCCTCCTTCCCAAGCATGTTTTACTTTCTCACACACTTTGGTTCCCATCTGGCATTACAGGGGCAGAGCTAAGGGCACCTGGAGGACGGCACTGCTTTGGCAAGCGGATAACCGTGTCTAAACAAGTGACAAACATCCCCTGAGTGACCTGCCCTTCGTTAGCGTAGCGCTGTGGGTGGCGAAACGGACTTAAATCCATTCAAAACTCCAAGAGGGTGACTCATTTGCTTGAGGCTGGACTTCGAAGCCAGGCGTCCTAACACCCAGCTGCTTCGCGCTCCCTGCTGCTGCTGCTGCTGCTCCCGGCCCCCGTTGCAGAGAGCCACTATTGCTGCTAGTTTATCACGTCGTCAAGTCCAGAGACACTAATTACCCTCCAGTGAGGTGGAGAAAATCACAGAACCCACAGGGAAGGAGGGACCGTCCTGCTTGCTGCCTGCTTAGCACCGGCCTGTGATCTCCTGGGGAAGAGGAGCCCTGGGTGGGAACGTGTGAAGTTTCCAGCTCGGTTTTCACGTGCTGGAGGCAGGGAGCTGGAGGAACCCAAGGGACGGGTATTAGCGAGTGGCTGTGAAACGCAGAGGGCATGGGGCTGGAGCGGGAACGAGGTGCAAAATCCAGCCTCGCAGCACCTGAGCTCCCCCGAGCAGGATCAGCGCCTTCCCCAACTCCTGCTTGCTCCTTCCAGGCAGAAATAACCCATTTCCTATCCTATCCTCTCCCCAGGCACACGGGGTATCCCAGAATGGACCCTCTGCCTTTGGTCATACCCAGGGTGCTGGTGGCCCAGGACAGTGAACACTGGCAGCACATTCATCATGGGTGCTCTGGGTACATGGTCAGAGACCATTGCCTATAGATGCTCTCAAGAGAGTGGGAAAACTTAAATACACCTCCTAGTGATGGCTTAATTTGCCCCAGGAAGAACCAGATGAGGCATGAGCCATGCTGGGGGTTAGAGAAGATGTGTCCCAAGAGCCATCGCACACCCAGGGCTGTGGCTCAAGTGTCCAGAGAGCCCCGGGGCTGCCAGAGGGATGCTCCCGTCAGCGACTGCCTTTCCCTGGGAGGGAGAGCTCTGCACCGAGCATGGTGTTGCTGTCGGGTAATTAGCTCCCGTTCACATCCGTTAGGCGTGCGATTAGTCTCCTATTAATACAATTAGCACTGTGGCTTTAGCGTAAGTGTGTAATTGGCACAGAAGACAGCTGCAGCTCAGCTGCTGAGTGCCAGGAGGCACCT
Source organism: Apaloderma vittatum (assembly GCF_000703405.1). Lineage (NCBI taxonomy): Eukaryota > Metazoa > Chordata > Aves > Trogoniformes > Trogonidae > Apaloderma > Apaloderma vittatum. Next base: position 32,717 of record NW_009708368.1, on the reverse strand, counting down.
ATTTTGGGGATTATCTGAACATGGCGAGACGGGACGGCTGGTGGTCACCTCTCAAAGCACAGGATGGGCTGGTTTTTGTGTGAATCTCTGGTTGTGCACCCACATGTGCTCCCTGCTTGCTTCAGCCACAATGCAAAGCAATTTTCCACCCTCTGTCCTTGCTTCAAACTGCCAGAGCTGTTTGGGGGGGGGCTGCTGAGGGGTGTCCCAGCCCCTTCTTAGAGCTGCAGAACTGGAGAAGCTGAGGCCCATCCTTTTAGGCTGTGAGAGGACCTGATCTGACCTTGGCTGGATGCAGGTCATCTTCCAAAACCTTGTATTCCCCAGGGCCGTGTGGATGTTGGAGGTGACTGTCCAACTGGTTGCTGAGCTGTGGGGGTGTGGGGGAAGAGGAGGAGGAATCACGTCTGCCCACCCCCAAACCATTCCATGGCACCCGGCTTGTCTTGGCAGGTTATCAGCCCATGTCAAGGCTTGTCTCCTGACAAGATGGTCTGACAAAACATCCTGCTGCACAACGGCACTGATGGCAAATACAGTTGGCCTTTGGGGATGACAGGGACATGGAAGGAGGAGGAGAAGTGTTGTGCAGGATGGGAGTGGGCTGCAGAGGGTCTATCTCCATCCCACCCCACCAGAGGTGTCACCCTCCTGACCACCGGTGTGAAATCCCCAGCCCTTTTCTGAATAAACCAACAAGACATCCGCTTTCTCTGGCCAGTGCTTCTGCTTCTGTGGTTAATAGTCAAACAGATGAAGCTCCAGCAAAGCAAAGTCCCCTCACTCCAGCGAGGGCATTTGGCTTTGGGAAAGCTTCTGACAATCTTGATTAACAGCCTCTTAATCTGTTCACACCAGTGATGCACATGGGAGCTCTGGGCCATTTCAGCTCTATAATCAAGAGGGTCTGAAAGAAGCAATTTTCTCCTCTTGCAACCCAGTTAATTCTCATTTAATTGTTACCCATTTTGCATAGATTTTCCTCAATCGCCATGGTATTGGCTCCCCATTCCTACTCTCCAGCAGTGTTTGACTCATGTCTTGTTTTGCGATGCTTAGGGTTGTGTGGAGACCTTCAAATCTCTCCACACCATTTAGGCGTAACGTGCCTGAGATACATCTTTTATCAGAGAAAATCTCTAGGGACTGAGCTAGGCTTTGTTCCTTGCTATCACACCGTGTATTGGGGCATTGTTTCTGGAAAAAGAAATAGAAAAACATGGGAATTACACACAGATGGGAAATTTTAGGGCAGCTAGTAATCAAGCGGAGTTTCCCTTAGCACCACCTGGCACAAAGGCAGCAGCCAGAAAGATCCCTGTGTAGAAAGCTCTATGGAATGAGCTGCCCCATGTTGAGCAAAAAAGAGCTATTTCGTCAGCTTAGTCAATTTGCAGTCTCTAGGTAAATCTTAACCATATTAATGCATTAAAATATCGCTCCCATTAGACACCTTAATAATTTTTATCGGTATCATAAGCATTTCTATTACCATAGCTTTGGGTTAATGATGCAGCACTGGTCAAACTTCAGCAAGGACCTAATCATTCCAGCCTGTAATCCAAGGCTTTTCCTGAATATCTCATTTTATTTTCCTTTTGAACCAGCAGACAGAGCCACATGGCTTTTTCATGGCTTGTACTGATAACCTACTTCTTTGTTTGCAGTGTATTTCATTTCTACATGGTTGTCAGTCTGTGGTTTTCCTTGTCTGTGCTCTAGGTATCCGGCTCCCGCTGTGCTGACAACCCCTTCGCAATTGGGAATGTTGCAAGTGCTTAAGCCAGGGCTCGCCTTTTTGTCCCATAAACCACATGCCCACAGGCTTCTCCAGAGCCACCAGCCCCATGGGACTTTCCAGGCACCCTGCTGAAGTCGTGCTCCTGCAAAGACCTCACCCAGCCTCCAAGACCTCACTTGGGACCCCCAGAGCTGCAAAGCATAGGCCAGGAGAACCTCCTGGTTGCAACACTGCTGGGTCATTTGTTTTTCTGAAGGCTACTTTCAACCCAAGCAAAGCTGAAGCCCTTCTGGAAGCAGAGAGATTCTAATCGTATCTGGCAGTCAGAGATGATCCTTTGGGACTGAGCCATGAGCCCTGACACCTTGTGATTGGAGCTCAGCCACGCTCAGCAGACAAACCCCGGAGACTTTGCACTGGCTGAGCCATGATGGCCGTATCACCGACACAGCGTGCTGGAAAGGGCAGGTGAGGACCAGTCGTTTGTGATTTGCAAATGAAGCAGCCAGGGACTGTGAGAGGCAATGGCAATGGACCTCTGGATCTCAAGCACTTGCCACCAGCATTGCTGGGGGTTCTTGCTGGGCATCGGTCCCCTGGGCAAAGTGCTGAGCAAGGGAAGGTGTGACCCTTCTCCTGCTGCAGCCAAAATTAGGGTCTTCTGCTGCAAGAGACCAGAAGGGCAGCTCAATACATCAGCAAGCTGGCTGGAAATGGTTGTTGCTGTCCAACCAGAAAGCAATCGTTTTTGAGGGATCGTTGGTTGGGGTGGGATGAGGTACCTCCCTCCAGGGCTGTTTCCTCCAGGCAGAAGGAGGCTGCGGGCTGCTGAGGAGGGTCTCAAGCGCCCCATCACACTGATATCTCCTGAAGCAGGTCTCAGACCTGAATTGCTGGGGCTGAAGGATGCTCTGCAGCAGGATGGTGCTCAGCTGGCAGAGCCCAACATCTCCCCATGCAACAACAGAGCAAATCCATGCCTCACTTTCCTCTACTAGCAGGAGGCTCAGCAGCACATCTGAGCAGCCTAAAAGCAATAGTTTTCCATGGAAACTTTTGCCTGTCAAGGAGGAGGACAGGGAAGGGGTGCTTGGCCAGGGTGCTTGCAGGCACTCTGCTGTAGTGGGAGCAGGCTGTTGGGGACTGCAAGGGGCCATACAAACCTGGAAAACTGGGACAACCCTTGGTGCACATCCCAATGGGAGCATCGCTGAGGTCTCCAGCCAGGAGGATGGACTTGGGATGTGGGTGGCCACTGTGGATAGATCCAGAGCAACAAGAATGAGTGACTCTTGGTCACGGGACTGACCCGTCACTGCTCCTTGAAGATGCCCATCTCCAGCACAGCCCTGGGGCTCATCAAGAAGCAGCCAGAAAAGCCTTTTCTCCAGGGCTGACCAGACAGGCTCTCTGACAGGATCTGTGGGAGCTGCACTTGTGTCTCTGATCTGCAGTTTTCCTCCAAACTAGGAAAAAAAAAGCCCTTTGAAAATTTCATGAGGGTGGCAGAGAGCTGCCTGCCTCTTGCTGCCACACGCTTTTGAAAGCCATTTAACTGTGACTGTAGTGACAAATGTCAGCGGGAGAGCAGCGAGAGAGAGGGCATCGGAATTAAAGGATGAAATATTTATTTGGGGATTTGGCAGCACTGGGAGGACAACACAGGCGAGAAGCATCTTGGAGTGGGCAGCACTGAAAGCCACAAATGAGCCCACTGGGCTATAAACTGCCAGGAGATTCCCTCTCCCTCCCTACCTCCCACCCCTCCCAGGATCATTACTGAGAAGGTTAAACATCCAGGCACAGCCCAAAGCTCTGGACAGCCAGACAGCAATGCAGTGTCTGAGCCAGGAAGAGGAAGAGGAATGCTAGTCCAGCCTGGCTTGAAATACAAGCTCTAAACCCTCCGACTGACAGGCAGTACATCATGGCAGAGCAGGGATTGGGAGGTCCTGGCTCTGGCAGTGGGGGCCTGTTTGGAAGGGTGGGATGAAAGCTCAGATCATCCACAGAGGAATAGGATCTTGGGCTTTCCTCTCCCACCATCCAGGCTCTGGATGACTGGTTTTCTCCTTTGCTGGCTCTTGTTTTGCTGGGGATGTAGCACAGGGCAGTCAGGACCCCCAGGCTTTGGTGGTAGGACTGAGGCTGGGGAGTGATTCCAGGGCTGGAAGCAACCTCCACGGTGGGTTTTACATGTTAACCAAATAAAGAAGCTAAATTAAATTTCATCTTTTTGTGCTGGCGAGGCTCCTCTGAGTCTGCCTCACTCTCAGTCTGGTGATGTCCCATAGCACCATGAGGTCCCATCCTCAGGGTCCCACTTTGCCTCTCCCAGCCAGGATAACATCAAGGGTTAATGCAGGATTATCTCAAGAGGCTACAACCTCATCAAGAGCACAGGATTGGCAGGTCATTAATCTCAGAATTACTTGATAACTTTAAATACAATCATGTATTTTTAACCTGTAATTATTATTTATGTGCATGGTGCTTACCAAATTACAGTGCTCTCCAAGGCTCTGTGTGATGAACAAATTAATTCCGCAGCGGAAGAGCTTGACCAGAAAGATGTTTGTGTCTGAATTTCATTCGTAAACATTGATGTATGAAATGAAATTCGAGTTTAATTGGCCCTCCCCCATGCTGTGAAGTACATTTTTATTCCGCCTTAGCCCAGCTGGCGAGAGGGAGCATCACGGGAAACTTGGAGGAGTTTCTCTAGCCCTGATAGCGCTTGCATGGGAGAACCAAGCAGGGTGTTCCTCACCCCATCTTAGATGAGATGGTGTCAATACCATCATGGAGAGCCTTTATCCCACCTCCATGCCATGGACATGTGGACTTTTGGGGTAGAAGAGACAAAAAAGCCAGCAGGTACCCCAGGTGCCTCTGTGGCCAGGGGGATGCTGAGCCCACTGCAGCGAGAGGATGCTCCCATGGGAAGTGGGGAGGGACCACGATGGGGTTGTCTTTCCCAAACGATAAACATGCCTCAAAGACCCTTGTGAGAGGAACTGAAGTGATTTTAATCAAACAAGGCTGAGAACACACACGCTTCTCCAGCTACAGAAAGCAAAGTCATGTCAGTCAGAGCAGACCACCGAGAGGAAAAGGAAAAAACAGTGGTGAGAACACAGATGCTCTGTTCAGGTTTCTTTCTTTGGTTTTTCAATTTCCAGCTTCCTTTCCACCAAAAGTGACTCTGCTTTAGAAAAATCCAAATTGAATATGTAGTGCATCACTTTTTCTGGTAACATCACTTGTTTGTGTGATGAAAAAAGCTCCCTGGGGCATTTCCCCTTCTCCGGAGCCAGCAGACCTTCCGCAGCTCCTGCCAAAGCACCTGGCAGAGAAATCAAGCTGACCCATGGCGGGGTGACACAAATCTACTCCTTGTGGGGTGTCAGCAGAAAGCATCTGTAGAGCTGGGAGCTGCCAGTTTTGCCCTTGCATAAGTCTGGGGAGATTTTTCTCACCTATCAATTGGACAATGGGAACTTTCTGGGAATGTTGGTGGTGGAGGAGCTGGTACAAGGACCAAAATCTGCCCCATGTGCAGGGTATGGTCCTCGCTGTGGTCACTCTGTCTTACTGGGAGTTGTCGCTGCTCCCAGCATGTTACTGGAGACGATGGGGTATTTCTGGTTTTGGCTGCACAGTAGACAGGCAGGTAGGAAATCTCAAGGGGAGGGAGATGGGAGGAACTTGCTTCAAACTACTGAACTTCTCAAATGTTCCAAGAACCTGGGGGTTTATGCGTGTGCCTCCCTTTAAAGAAAAAAGGAAAGATTTTATTCCTTTCTGGTAGTGTAGCCTGAGGAAATCAAAGGGTACTACAACTTCAAAGATGCTTAAATCACCCCAGGGCAGGAAATACTTACACCTGTTCTTTATAGTGGGGAAACTGAGGCACAGAAGTGTAAAGGAACTCATATCAGACTCTGTAGGGCTCCAGCTGCAAAATTCCTGGGATGCAGAGAGCATACTCAGCCCATGACCCCTCTGGCATCTTCCCCCTGCCACAGCATCCCCAGACCTCAAATGGAACAGGGTAAAACGTGGCTCTGTGGAGGTCAAGACAAAACCCTCCACCTTGCATGGACCTCTTCGCTCAGCTGCTTTTGGTGACCACATGAAACAGGGTATCAGGGGTGAATCGGGGACTTGGCAGCTGCACAGGAGACGATCTGAGGTCCCCAGCATGGGGAGGGAGGATGCTGCTCCTCCAAGGCACTTAACCCCAACGTGGGAATGATTTGGCCCCATCCACTGTCTAAGAGCAACGAGCAGCTTTGGCACTGAGCCCACCTGCACAGGTAGAAGTGGGGCAAGGAGGAGGGAAGCAAAGCCACGGCATGTCCCCACAGAAGCTGCCTTCAGGGCGCTCAGTCGCCGCTTCACTGCAGTGCTCTCTCACCTTTCCACCCCTGAGCAGGGGCATGGAGTCAGCCTGAGGTCCAGGAGCTTTGTAGACCCATCTGGGCTGGGCTGGACCCAGGGTTTACTAACCCTCATAGTTCTCTTTAAACCAAGCTTGCTCCGTGAGGCTGTTCTGAGCCCCTGGGACCCATGCCCATACCCTGCGCGGTTCCCTCCTTTCTCCCACCTCATTGCTCCACCTCACACCTTCGGTGCCAAGATGAGAAATGACCTAGCAAGGGCCAGGGTTCAACTAACCCCAGTGGTCCAAAACCACAGCCACATAAAGCAACACCTGCAGTCACTCCAGGGCTCTCCATCTAAGCTGTATCAACCCAGAAGGGTTTGGCCCCCTCAGGGGGTTTTGCCCCCCACCCCAGCAGCATCCCAGCGTGTGCTCATTGGAAGGCTGACCCAGCCTCCCATGGAATTAGCCCCATAATCTGTCCCAGCAATGTCCCGGTGTCCTGTCACCTCAAAGAAGCGACAAACTCGAGGGAGGCAGCGATGGGACATGGGGCATCGTACCCAGGATGGAGGCAGGCGCAGAGGTTGCTGCAACCTCTCCAGGCTCCTGCAGCAAATTCTGTCGCCCCAGCAGGTCACGCCGCTGCCAGGGAGGTGACAAAGCAGCATCTCAGCTGTCCTATCCTACAAGTCTGCCCCAGCAAGTGGGACAGGAACTTCTGCAGGGTTTCCCACAGCTGCAGCGAGTTTGTGTGCCCCCTGCGAGGCTGGTGGGTGCAGGCAGGACCTGGCTCCTGTGCTGTGCCGTGCCAGGGATCCCCCACAGCGGGGACGCTGCCTCCCCCATCGCGTACGGCAGCTCGCTCCCGGCTCAGACGGCCGAGGACTGCTTGATGCTGTGGAAGCTGACGCGTGTCGGGGAGGTGGGGATG
>NW_009708368.1:301-25602 GCF_000703405.1 Apaloderma vittatum | reverse complement strand
CCCTTACGGCTGATCGGACCTGGGGGTGCGAGACAGAGGAGAGGGCATTTAGTGACTGCGCAGCTGTCTGGAGTTTTTCAGAGGCACCAGCCATCCTCATTCTCAGTCCTTCAAGTAAAAATGCCACCGAAACCTTGCTTAGCTCCCTGGGGGCAGGAAGGATCCTGGGATCCGCTGCCATTTCCCAGGGCACCCAGCCTTGTTTTGATGCAGCCCTTGAAGCTGTGAAGAGAGTTGAACCTGACTGACAATGCCTCTGAATGCAAAATGGAAACAAGAGGGAGAAATAAATCCGAGCAGGTGAGCCAGCACCTCACATGCTGCATCAGGTGCTGCAAGGGGCTGGGAGATGTGCAAGTGACAGCCGGCGGAGGGGGTTTTATGGCTTGTCTGGTTCATGCTAGCAGCATTTCTTCAACATTAATTCTGCCTTACAACAGCCCAAGCACTTTGTGTGGCAGGTAAATAGTGAAGAAATGCCTTTTCATCGCCTGCAGCGTGGGATGGCCCTGGGAGACGGGCACTGAACGCAGGCGGCTGAGACGGTGCGGTTGGGTGAACACTGAAATCTCCCGTCAGCCCTGCTGGGATCGAGAGATAAAGGACCGTGAGTTGTGTGGTGTGATATGCTCCTGGGTCAGCAGCTAGCCCTGGTCCAGTCCTTTTTCCTCCTGCATCAATTACATATCATCTGCTAACAAAGTGAGCTTGTCTGGGGCGAACTGCTGAGCCAGAAAAGGTGCAAGAGAGGAGGCAGAGGAAAGACTTGCCCAAATGATCAGCCTCTTCTCTTACGCCTTTTGCTTTCTACTGTCTGTGTTCTGGGTCAGAGCACAGGAGGCGCCCCTCGTCCATGTGCTGGGTACCCATGTGTGTGTGGGGATCACCCAGGGGAAGGATCTTCCAGGAATGGTTGGAGCCTTGGCTCTTCAGCTGCACCAAATCACACGGATGCACCCCTAGAACATCTCTTCTCAGGAGTGAATTTTTCTCCTCCAGGGGAGGAAACTGATAGTATCCATTCCCATCTGGGCACAGTCTGTATCTGCAGATGTGCCTGTAGCTGGAGGTAATGCACCAACACCTTCAGCTGGGGAATTGGGTGACAGCACTCTCCAAGCCCTGTGCAGGAGCAGAGCCTTGGCCCGGAATCAGGTCTGCCTGCAAGGAAGGGTACAGATCGCCCCGAGGACCCCCTGGGCCCTGGTGCTCACCTCACTGTTCAGGAAGCAGTAGAAGACAGAGACGAAGAAGCCCTGGAAGAAGACAAGCAGCAGAGTCACCACACAGCTACAGCCAGCAGACATCCCCAGGGTTGGGAGCATTGGAGCAGCCCCAGAGTTTGGGGATGTCTGGTTTTGGGAGGGGACAGAAGCGAGGTGAAGCATCAACCAGGATGGGTTCTCCACATCCCTTGTTGGGGGCGATTGGGATGGAAGCCAGTGCTGAAGACCATACCTGGAAGGACTCCAGAAAGGAGTTGAAGTAGATGAAGACAATCCTGGAGATCTCATCCTCACCGGGGTTGACGAAGAACAGCATATAGGTGATTCCCAGCAAGGGCAGCAGCACCAGCGTGGCCTTGACTGCTTTCCTGGGGAGAAAACACAGACCTGAGCTGCTGCAGTGTGGCCCTGGGCACGAGGACTCTCCCCATCCCACTCCCAGCACCGGCATGGCTAGGACTGATCTGGCTGCGTCTGGGGAAACCAGTGAACTGGGGGAGGACGGAGCAGAGTTGAGCTGTTTTCCAGTGCAGCTCCCCAGTGACTGAGCTGGTTTGAGCACTGGGCACCTTCTGTGGTTTCTCCATCCAGAAAGAGGCAGCGAATAGAGGAGGCTTGACCTTGAGCTGGTGTGAAATGATTGCTTGGCTGATTTAAGGCTCGATTAAAAAGGAATTAAGGAAGGTAAAATAATTTACCTCCTTCAACATGGGTTTATGAAAAACTTATCCCAGCTAATTAATTTAATATTTTTTCTTGATGAGATTACAAGTGCAGTTTGTGAAAAGTAATAGTGCTGATACAAGAGGAAAGATCAGGGCTTGGCATCTCATTTGTTTGGATTAGGGCACAACAATGCCAAGTCAACACTCCTTGCTTAAAAAAATCCTGTTAATGGACAGATTTGAATATTAGTTGAGAATAGGACCAGTCATCCTTGGCAGGTCTGGGCTGGGCAGGGCCTGAGCCTGGGGCTGAGCTGCATTGCTGACCTGGAGGAGAGCCACAGCCCTCAATACAAACTGGCAGATGGCAGGAGCAGCTGGAAATAACCGAGGACATGAGCATCCTCAGGCTGGCAAACCATGGGCCAGCACGTGCACGGGTGTAGCTTCTCCACGGGAGCAGCCACAGTCACAAGGGATTCACCATCCTTCTACCAAATGCCATCATCTAAAGTGAGCAGGAGTTCTCCAGGGCTGCCCCTTGCCTGGTTTAAGCAAGACTTCACAGTTTATAACCTACCAAAGTCTCCAAGTTATCCTGTCGCGCAAAGTGTTCCTGGGAAATGAAAATATTCTTCTGCCCAAAGGTGAAAAACCTTCCCTGACAAAATCAGGCAACTACTGGAAAACCAAAAGTCTCTCAAAATTGCTGACTGAGGCCCATCAGTGTATTTCAATAACTTTCAGCTTTGCTCACCCTGAATCATTCATCCCAGCTCAAGACCCCATGATGAGGAAAACTGGCATTTCCCCATGATAGCATCTAAATTTTTCCATTCTCGTCTGAAAAAGTCATCCTTCTTCCCCCAAATTCCGCTTCTCAACCCAGCACACAGGAAGATTCCCCAATTTCTATCCAGAAAATGATCCAGAAAGGAGCACTTATGAAGACCAAGGTGGCTTCTCCAGTTCCAAGTCATTCGGAGAGCGACAACCCCGCATGGCAACGGCTATGTCTCTCCAAAAAGTGTTTGAGATGCTCTTAGATGTCTTTCCACGCTCTCACTCCCTTAACACTTGGCTCATGGGGCTGTTCCTATCCCCCCCAATCATGCTAATGCAGGTTCTAGGTCTGCTTTCTGCGGGGTTGCTCCCTCTCTCACCTGTACTGGATCGTCTCCGACGTGGTTGAAGCTCGGAGCTTCGTCATGAGGATTCGGACGATGTTGAACAGAAAGATGAAGTTGATCTGGAAGGAAGAGGGCACCTGCTTAGCGTCTGTTCCCCCAATGCTTCCTTCCATTCCCTCAGCAGAGGCAATGGGCTGTGCCAGGGGAAATGGGAATGTTTTCTCTTGAACCTGATCTGCTTCCTTCCACACACTGGAAAAGGACATCTGCGTTTGTTGTTTTTAAAGCACCTTAGATTTAGGAGTTTGATCAAGGGAGCAGGACAGCAGGGCACACCAGGAGATTGGCAAGGAAGGGCAAGTATTAGAGAAAGGGCTGAAGGTGAAAAAGTTGGAGGGGAAGGAGGAATAGAAGGCAGCTGAAGGGATTTTGGGGGAGTGGCTGCCATCACAGCAAGGAGCCGCTTGGCCGCTCTCCCATTGCCGACCCGTTAACGAGGACACGGGAAGGTGACAGTGGGACCTGAGCACGATTGACACAAATTAGAAGTGGCCTGGCTACCCGACGGGCAGGGAAATGAGAAGCTGGCTCAATTACTCAGCGAGGCTGGTTGCTGCTGGTGATTAGTACTCCCTTGAGTTTTCTCAGCGCTGGGCAAGGAGGGAGAAAAAGCTGTGGGTCCTTGCGCATGGCTTTTCCCTCTGCAAACACAGGTTGGACTCCCAGCACTGCTGCTTGCGACTTGCCACCGCTGCTCCTCTTTGTCCCTTCCCGAAAGGACAAAGCCACAGCAAATTATGCTCCACACGAGCCCTGGTTCAAGCATCTCTGCTCAGCCAAGGGCCAGGAGTAAAGCGATGTGGATCAGGGAATGGAGTTGAGGTCCTCAAGCTGCTGGGAATGCTTTGCAAAGCACCCACCTGCACCCAAATAGTGCCAGGGCAGGCATGGACGCACTTAATGACGCCCGTGGGACTCTGCCCTATCCGAGTGAGGTCTCCACACTCCCTTTCTCACCCACCCCCAAGCCAGCAGGATCCATGCAGGCTATTTCTCATTGTGGGTTCGGTGCCCAAACTTGCTCAAGGAGCGGTTTGGGGAATGGGAGTTGGGCTTGCAGGGTGAGCGGCATCGCTGCTGTGGGGCTGGGCATCCAGCTGCTGTGGGGTGAAGCTAAAGGAGGGGGCAAGACCCTGCGCAGGAGCAGCCTTTTCCCACGTGCAGGCAGGGAGGACCCTGTATTTAGCAAACGAGGTCTCTTTGCTCTTACCAGAAGCACCAGGATCATGGGGCCTTGGTAAATGTAGTCAGTATAAACTCCCGCTCGCTTCCCAAACCAGCACCTGCAAGGCAAGGACAAGTGGTGCTGGGGACAAGCCTGCAGTGGGAGTGACCTGGATTTACTCCCTTCCTTGCGCAGTCTCTGCAAGTCTCTGTCCATAAAGTGAAAGCACTGCAGCTTAGACTGCTGTAAGAACTGAACTTGGAACAGCTTCCCTGGAGAACTCAACATATGCAGGTGCTTGGGGGGCTTGTGGGGGTGTTTATGGGCCCTGTATGGATGTGGGAACTGGTTATTGTAGGATAAGCAAGGGTGACCTCACATGCTCACAGGTCTGGGCTGGCGCTGTCCATGCCAAACAATGCGGGAGCTCACGCTGGTGTGTCCGTGTCCTGGGAGCACCTCGCTGGGTTTTGTTAAACCAGGGCCGTGCCTGCGTGCGTAGCACAGGGCTGCTGGGGTCATGGGGGTAAAACTAGCACTGGAAAACAAGACGAGCTGCCATTCACCTAAACAGGCTCCTTTTAACTTCCCAGCCCATGAGATGAACTCTCAGGTGCCTGTTAAGTCCTCCATTAGCAAATCTCTGTGAAAACAGCTCAGGTGGCGGTAGTTTGTATCTCTGCTGGTAGATTAAATCCCAGCTCCATTTAGCAAACACATTACAGGAGCCCTGGCTTAGTCTCACCTTTTCCCCCTTAAAAATAAAAATCTCATTGTCCCTTTGAAGACTAAAATGCAGCGGTGGGCTCCCGCAGCAGAGCCTAAAGGCGAGGTAGAAGAATGAATGGAAGAGCATTATCTTCTTCCTCCCACCCTTTTCGTCTACCCTGCCTTGTGTCAACCCTTCCAGGCAGGATCGACGCCTGCCACAGCCCCTGGCACAACCGATCTCCAGGGAACTGGGGTAGAAAGGAGAGGGAAAGCAATCGGGCTCACTTCTCGTTGTCGTAGTACAGCTTCCCGATGGCCCAGGCAACGATGATGGGAAAAGGGATACCTGCAGATGAACACACAGAGGAGTCTCAGGGCTCCAACACTGGCACCAAATTACGCTACAACAGGGCAAACCACTGGGTGAGAGGATATGGCCACGCAAATCCCATCTTTCTGCTCCTGGCAGCCTTTTTGCTACTACTTAGGTGCAAGAAGAGCTGGAGCAGAGGATGGAGGTGGGCATCACCCATCCCTGGGTACCCAGCAGATGAAGGGGAGATCCTGGTTCTTACACCAGCCGATGCAGATGAACATCCACTTGCGGAGCTTGTCTGTGGAGTAGGTGAGCACGATGGCCGTGTGCAGGTAGCAGCCCTCGCCAAACATCCAGAAAAAGTTGGTGACGTGGAAATAATTGTAGGCAGCAGTGACCAGGCGGCACCAGGCCTGCCGAGAAGGTTAGTAGGAGACATGGAGGATGAAGAGAAGAGCTCTGTTACAGCAGTGAAACCAATGCACAGAGCAACACAGACCCCAGCAGAGTAATCAAACCCGTGCTTCTCCTAAGCCTCCAACCACCAGGCAGCCCTATTTGGCTCCTCAATCTACTTTTGTGGCCTCATTTTTAGGATCCTCAAGCTCCCCACACATCCCAGCTGCTCAGGGCTGGGCTCAGACTGGCTGCCCAGAAGAGCTGCACCTACCACGTTGCTCTCATGCACCTCCGGGTTCATGGTGAGCTGCACCACGAACCACGTGGCGTTGCGCAGGATGAAGGCTGTGATCAGGTTCCAGTGGATGATGTTCCTCAGGCACCGGATGCTCCTGGAGAGGGAGGGACAAGGGATCATCAGAGGGTGGTGGGTGTCTGGGGGGGCTGGCCATGCATGAACTAGGGGACAGGGTTGTTTGTGGAGCTGAATGTCTTTGTTGGGACCCAAGGGTGAGCTGCTGGGGCCATAGCCTGGGTGGGGTGGGCAAGGAGGGCAGGAGGTGGAAGGCACCAAGGAGGACCCTCTGCCTTTAAAAAACCGTGGGACAGGAACGATCTCTCCAGACTGGCAAGCAATGAGCATGGGGGAGGATATGGTAAAACTCAGGGGCCGTGGGGCAACCTCTGTGGGCTTGTGTCGCCAGCAGGAACAGGGCAGCAGGTTGGGTCACTCACCGCAGGCGCATGAAGAGGACGAAGGCCACGAGGAGGGCCCCCAGCGAGACACAGTGCCCCAGGTAGTTGATGATGACAGCGACGTGGTAGTGCAGCTTGCTCTTCTTCTAGCGGGGGGAGATGAGGAGGGGGTCAGCAGCTGCGCCGGGTACCACCACAAACCCACCTCCTCCACCCCATCACCTCTGAGAGCTGGCCCACAAGTTTCGGGCCCTTTTCCAGAAAGCAGCTGGAGCCCATCTGGTGCAGGACAGCAGAGATGGGGCTGCAAGAGGTCCTGGCTGGTTGGGTGGGGCTAACACAGACAGGAGAGGCACCGCCCTGGCCCTGCAAAGGGCTCAGGCATTTCACATCCTACCCACACAAAGGAGGCTCATGGTTCCTGCCCCTACATCACTCCTACTCGGTGCTGGGCCATCCCCAACCCATCCTCTGGGGAAATCCTGCTGTAATTGAGCCGAGCTTGCTGGCAACATGACATCTGATGTCTCAGTTCATTCCCCATTGCCCTCGGGGCAGCTGAGAGGCTGGGATGAATTTGGGCAGAGGGAGCAGAGGATCTCAGGAAGGTGTGAGTGATAATTAAATTAATTGATCGCTCCTGCTGTTAGGCACTCATCCAACCTGTGAATTAGCAATTAACCCAGTGAGAAAACCACTCCTGACAAGAGATATCAGCATCTTAAATACCAGAGGTGGTATCAGCTGTAAATGAACAGCTCATAGCTCTTCTCCTCTGCTCTGAGGGGTGGCTTGACCTACTCAGGGGCTTGTAATTCTTGATCCCCGCTTTTTAAAAATTCTTTTCAGCTTCCTAAACAACTCTTCTATTTTGCTGCCAGCAGGGAGGGATGGGGTTTGCACTGAGTGCTTGCGTCAGGAGGGGTCTGGAAGTGGATGACACGGTAGGAGGGCATGTTGATCTGCACCCTGGGGTCAGGGGGCCTCAAACTGCAAATCTTCTAGGGTTTTCAACAGGGGAGGAAAAGTTTGTGGCTTTATTTTTGGCAGGGAATGAAAATGCAAATCGGAAAGGGGACCATATAGGCTGCATGTAACCTTTTATCTGGGATGCTGCTGCAAGACAAGCCCATAGCTCCCTTGGACCATTCCTGCCCTAGATGCTGTTGCCTTTCAAAATTCCATTGTTTCTCCCTCACCCTCCTGCCAAGAGCCCCGCCGAGGCACTACCAAGGTCCTACCTCTTCACTGAGGATCTCCTGGCACTGGGAATAGTTGACCCGTGCTGCCCAGCTCCCGTTAGCGAGGCACTCCCTGTAACCATTATCTGAAAGACAGGGTGCATCGAAGGGTTAACGGTGCATGGGGATGACCTGATGATTGTGACCCATGCTGGGATCACTGCAGGGGTCAACAGTATGAAGCCCTTGGCAGTTTTACTTTTGAAGACAGCTCAGGTGCTGCCTTGGTTGCAATTGCAGAAGCAAAATCCTGGGAATATTTCAGCCCGTTCAAGAGTTTTAGGTCTGCACCAGCTCTGCCTCTTGGCAGTGGGGAACCCCGATGCCTCCCACCTCTCTGTTTGCTCGAGTGATCGCGTGCAGCCCGGCAAGAACAGCTGCACCGGCAGCGTGGTTTTCACTTCTCTCCCTGCATTAGGAGCTTTCTTCACCTCCCAGCAAGGACATCGAGCAGCAAGGTTAATTGGGAAGGAACGGCCACGACAGCCCTGGAGCAGTCTCTGATTAGCGTCAGCGTGATGGCAGCACTGAGGCTTCTGCTATTAACAGGAGAGACCATAAACCTCGTCAGGGCAATGGGATGGGACAGGGATGGGGATGGCTCTTGGGCAGGAGCAAGTATGGATTAATGCAAAGAGACTCCTGCAATGGCATGAGAGGCACCACGAAGCAGGAGCCGTATGTGCGCAATCTTCCGCTGCGCTAAAAAAAAGGTGTGGGATGGAAAAATTGATGTTTTTTGCGGGAAGCAAAATGTTTCATTGAAAGCAGGGCTTGGGTGGTCAGAAGTTCAACCACGTGCTAGGAATGGCTTCGGGCGCTTTTCAAATTCTTTCACTTCATCTCCTGCTCCCAGGATGTCATCAGCAGTGACAACATGGTCACCTGTGCTGGGAGGGGAGGAGCTGCAAGGTCCCCCAGTCCTTGCTCAGGGTCGCACAACTTTGTGTCATCTCCAAGAGCAGAGCAGGCTCAGTCCTCTTGCCCTGCCCCCAAGATGGGGACATCAGCCCTCACCCCCTTCAAAGAGCCATCTCCAGGAGGACCTGCTTATAAAGCGACTGCTGTGAAACTACCCTCCCTGAAATCTGGGACATGAAGGCTTTTTTTTTTTTCTTTTTTTGGTTGATGGATCCAACAGAACCCCCCAATGTACTCTGTACCCAGAGACGTAGCATCACTTGTGCCCCTGCAGCCCCTGATGCTCTCTGCACTCCCCCATTCCTCATCCACCCTTGACCCCACCGGGGCTGCCCATCTTACTCGTGGTGTTGTACCGCACGCCATAGAAATATTCGGGGCAGGGACGAGCTACCAGCTGTCCCACGGCACTCCGGGGCCAACACGTGCCAATCAGGTCCACCGAGGCGTTGCACTGGGGACCTGCAAGAAAAACAGGGTAGAGGGTTAGCAGAGGTCTGTGGGCCATCATGGGCCACCTCCGGGCTCTTGAAGGGTCAAGGTTTGCCCAGAGAGCTGGGGCTGCTGTCCCAGCTGAGCTGATGGGTCACTGCAAGCTCAGTGACCTGAAAAGCCTCATGGCAGACACTAAACGAGGGCTCCCCAAGGGCTGGTTGATCCATTCTGGCCACTAATAGTCCTGATCCAACCCTGGTCCTGTCTGGGCACCTGGGCTAAGTCCAGTTCTGACCCAAGCCTGCTTTTCTGACCTGGCTTCCCAAGTCAGCTTTGGGTTCCCTGGCTCTGGTCTTTTGGTCTTGCTCCTTTCTTCAACCATGACGTTGGCATCCAGCCCCTCAACAGTCCCTCAACAGCCCCGCATCCAGCCCCTCAACAGTCAGCTATAAGCCAGATTTTCTCTTTGCCAGTAGTGACTTCAGCCTGGTGCTGGTGGGACGCTCCTCAGAGCCCCTGCAGCCCTCTCACACCTCCTGGCTGCACGATCTCCTGCCTAGCCATTCCCGTTGGTCTCTTCCAGCCTTTCCCAAGAAGAAAGCTCCAAGTCTGCTGCCGTTATTTCAGATTTCGAGTGGTACTTGTGTGCTTTTCCCAGCTACACGAGTGTGCTAACGTAGGCATTAGGTAGGCCAGATTGCAGGCTTTTTTATGTGCAATTTGTGTATATTTAGAACAACATGTACTGCAGCTAAATATGGCCCAGCGACATCTCAAAGTGAGGGAGGAAGCGCAAGGGCTGTAATATCTATATAATACCATCCTTGCCAGGCAGCAGATGGGTGGGCAGTGGACCTTGAGAGGGGCAGAGGTCAGTGCAAACCACTCCTGGGTAGCAGAGATGTTTGTGCTGCCAGTGTGGAGATTGGCATTGCCGTTTCCTAAAGCAGAACACCCCGATTCGCAGCTCTCTGGGTGCAAGAACACAGCGTTTCCTCTCCACCCGGGCTCGGTGGTTGTTATTTGAATGCTTTTCCTGCAGCTTCGTATAGATAGAGCTGGTTAAAGAGTGACTGAACAAAAGAAAAAAAAAAGCAAAATATTGTGTTATTAATATGATGTAGGTTTTAATCGGGGAATATTTGTTGTCATTGATTATCTTGGAATGTTCTCAGAGGAAATTTTCAATGCAAAGAAAAGGAGGGTTTTTCTTCAAGCACCTTTTGCAAGAGAAAACAATTTCCAAGCGTGTGAGCCGGGGAAGCGTCAGAGCACGGTGAGCGTTACCTTCTGCCTCCCATAGCTTGTAGTGAGAAATTAATTTTAACGGTGACCTTTGCTAGCTGTGTTAATGTGTATGGTTGCTGCGGCAACCTTCGCTTTAAGTTAACTGTTTTAAGCCTGCATTTCTTAGGAAACAAGGTGCATTCAATCACGTGTAGTTCCCTGCCTGTGCTAATCTGCAGCCATTAGCATTCGTTGAGCTCCTTAGTTGCTTTGACCCAAATTTGACAGATAAGTAGAGGGCCGCAGAAAACAAAGTCCCTGTTTAAAATTTTACGATAGCGTTGGTCCAGGTGGAGAAAAGACAACTGGTAATTGCTTCAGCTAAGGACAAAGTTAAATTGCAAGTGCTCTCCCCGTTAGCCACCTGGGAATCTGCCCAGGTGAGAAGCTGCTTGATCTGCAGTAGGAAAAGCTTCACTTGGAATAACACAGCACAGCAAAACAGGGCTTGCACAGTGCTGATGCCCAGAGCAGCTCACACAGTTGTTAGAAACCTTCCCTGTGCCTGGCAGGGCTGAGCAAAAAACTCCGTTTTCTCCCTACCCCTCGTGCCTCAGTTTCCCTCCTGCATCCCAGGGGCTGTGCTGGGAGCATAGACACAGACTGCTCAGGGAGGACAAGCAAGAAGAGTCAGTAATTAAAAGTCAGCAGAACCAGAAAGCAGCAGCAACAGTACTCTCCATCAGCAAAACAAAACCACAGCGATGCCGTTAAATAACCGAAACCAAGAAAGACTCATGGAAGTTACGCGGTCAGTCAAAGGTGGTATCGTTCCGCCACACGTCTGCCCAAGTCCGGCTTTAATATCGCCACGTTTCTCCAAGGCACTCGATTTAATGCTGCTCGGCACCCCTGCAAAAGCGTCATGGACACCTACCAGATGACAAACCGAGCGGAGGGGTCTTGCCGTCCCACCACAGCAGGGATGTGGGATGAAGGTGGAACAGCTCAGCCCCCTCCTCGTCCCATGGGTCGGGGATATGGGATGGGGTGACATGCGGACTTGGGGTCCACAGACAGGTGAGCAGAGGCTCGGCCAGGCTGAAGGAGTCTCCCAGGACCTCACCCTGCTTTGCCCCAGCACCGCTGCAAGCAGCATTTTGAGGTCTGTCCCACCAGTTTTTTATCTAGTGAGTGGCTGTAATATTTTTCCCTGAGAAATGCTTGATGAAGAAAAGCTGCGGAAAGCAGATGCTGCTCTTCCTTCTCTCCCCAGCATACAGGGAAATGAAAAAAAAAATAAAAAAAAAATCTCCTACTGGGGAAGGGTTAAGTAAAATAGCAAAGGCGAATAGTGCCGTGAGGGCTGTGATGTCCAGTTTGCCCAGCATGACTGTCTGCTCCAGCTGCTCCCCAAGGGCAAGCAGCACCCAGCATTTAGAGCACTGTTTAGCATGGAAATTATATGTATCAGTGCTAAATGCTTTCATATCTGCTTTGCAGCCCATCCGTATTTGCAGGGGGATTATTCTCCCAGGTTCTGCAGATGTCTGCTCCAGCTTTCTCAGCACCGCTGGCTGCACAAATAGGTTTGGTCTTTGCAGCAAGAAAGGTCAATGAATTTCCTACTTGCACCAAATCTGCCCTGATTTGGCTCCCTCTCACACAGAAACACGACATTTGGGGTAGGAAGGAGCTGGACTTGCTTTGAGATGGGGAGCGTGGCACGAGGAAAGTCCCTCAAGCCCCTTCTCACGCTGTCTCCTTTGGGCTGGGTTGCTTTGAAGTAATATAAAACATTTCCTTTCCTCTGAAGAAAAGAAGTGCCTGTCCGGGGACTTACACTGAGACAACTATATCACAATAACTGTCTCAGGATAACTATAGCATTATGTCTCCTGTTTATATAAAACATCCTTCTCCAGCCTGCTTCCACCACTCGCAGAGGCCCCTGAGATGGCTCCAAGCTAAAGCCAAGCAGCCATGTGAAGCCTGGCAGCGGAAAGCTCTCCAGTCCCAGCTAATCTGCCAAAAGCAAATTTAAAGAGGATGGAGCATGTTTATCCTGGGCCAGCACCAACAGACGTGTGGCCACGGTGCTCCTGAGCCGATGCCAGGAGGTCTGAAGTGTTATTTTACCATCGAACCATCGCTAGGGTGGTGTGAAGAGGAGGAAAGCAAAGGTTGTGCTGATATAACCGTGCCAGTAAACACGTTCACATCTCACATCAGGCAAAGCTTCGCACCAATACAGCACCCCAAATTGCTGCTGTGCTCCTGGTGATGCTACAGCTGCGCGAGGCGTTAAGCCTCTCTCTCCTTGTGCAGCGCAAAGCGGCCAGGAGAGATGGTGGAAATCCAAATCACAGGCTCATTCCCGTGGTTGGGAGGGATGGAGTTATTGATCTAAGGTGTCTCAGGAGGCTGCGTAACAGCTGAAGGGTGTTAGCTCTTGTTTCTACCTGTCCCAAGCTCTTATTCAACCACGGTTATCTCTGTCCATCACCAACATCCCTGGTGGCCGCGTTGCTGCTGCTGCCTCTCGAGCAGGCTGAAGCCTCTGGCTCTGCTGAGGGTGTACCTGCTGCAATTGGCAATCAGGTCATCATCTCCACATCTAATAAAAATATACTCGCTGGAGGTCCTTTGTCCTTCCCAGTCCCTCTCAGAAGGAGCCAGAGCCTTTGGGTGAGTTGTCTCAAAATGCTTCGATCCTAGCTCACACCATAGCTCCAGCACTGCTTTCACTGGGTGTTTATCTTTGGAAGAGTCCAGTCCTTAAAAACTCCCCAGCAATCCTCCCAGGAGTTCAAGTTCCATGATCCTCAATGTAAGTGTCTTTGTAATGAATTTGTGGCTTGTTGCTATTCCCCCATCACTGACTGTCCCCTCAGGTCCCTGCTGCTATTCTGGAGATGAACAAACAGGAGGCATCAAACCCAGCTTCTGCCATCGGTATCTGATGCATCTGCTCAATGTCGTCACTTAAGACTCATCCATGTACAGCTTCTGTGGAGCATGTATATTTATTTAATACCTAATGTTGGGCTTGGGGCATATCTTGTTCTCCTGATACAACCTGTAGAGTGGCTGGAATTGTGTTATTATGAAGAACAGCAGCAAGTGGTGTATTCTCCAGGGCTGTGCTGGTGGGTGAGCAAACCAGCACAATTCCTCGCTGGCAGAGTTTTCCTAGCAAAACTTCTAGTTTGGCTACAGCTGAACACAGTAGCTGGCAATGATTTTACTGCATCTAGTCCAAAGTACAATTTAACTGCTGTAGCTGCCGCTCACGCTGAGATGTGCCAGGACACCGCTTCCTACCAGAAAACCTTCTTCCCTCTTCCACTACAATAAAATCTATGAGTATAAGCAAGTTTCTCTTGACACCCCTATTTGCAAGATGATGGAGCAGAATGGCTTTATTGATACTAGCATCTACTTAAAATGCTGTACTTTTCCATGGGGGCAAGTTCATTTTTGGTTCCCAAACCTGCCCCAGTACCACTGCTCTCCCTCGGTGCTGAGTCCCTTCCAGGACTCAACGCTGCCTCTTTCGCCCCTGGTCAGTTATTTTTTAGTATTTCTGCCTGGGTGGGAGAGATGCCCATGAAGATGAAGGGAAAAAGAGGCGCTGATGTTGTTAATTTGACCTTTACGAATTTAAATTCCAGTCGCTCCCCAGGGGAGTCAGTGAGTGAATGAAACAGCAGCGACATGAGAAGGGGCTGCTGGAGCAGCGTCAGCAGTTTGGGGAGCTGAGCTGGAGCGGCTGGAAAGTGTCTTGGTCAAACTGTCACCTGCTGTGAAACCTGTTTCCAAACCTCTCTGATAAAGCACCAGCCAAGGAAATGCTCTCATTGCTCGCTGCTCTCCTTTGCTTCTCAGCTACAGGCTGCTGCTATGTCTGCACCAGCTTGATTTGCTCTGTTTAAATACAGAGCTAAGCTCCCTTCCCCTCCTTGGAAAAAACCTCCAGTTAAAACCCCCCACATTGCCCCCTCCCTGGAGGTGTTCAAGGCCAGGTTGGAGAGAGCCTTGAGTAGCCTGATCTAGTTGAGAGGCGCCCCTGCCCATGACAGGGAAGTTGGATTAGATGATCTCTAAGCTCCCTTCTAGCCTAGGCCAGTCTATGATTCTATTCTATGATTCTATTCAGTTCTGTCTGGCTTCGATGTCATTCTCCTTTGCTTTAGGTAAATTTGCAGTGCAGGAATCATTTCTTTCCCGGGAAGGAATCAGTTGTGCTTCCCTCTCTCTCCTGAGCAGGGGATTGAGGATAATAATCTATTGTGATAACAGTTTAACAGCTTAAAGGAGTGAATTGTGCAGCCAGGATCAACCAGGGCTATTAGCAACTGGGTGTCAACTCCTTGGGTTGATCCAAGCTTGAATGTTATGAACGGCAAAACAACCCCATGAGCGCTCTGAGCTCGCTCTGCTCAAGTGCTTTCTGCTAGAGTGCTTTGGGAAAGCCGTGTCTATTAATTAAAGCAGAGGCTTTCCCATCTGCTCAGGTTCCCCTTTCCTTCCCACAGTGCAAAGTGATCCTGCAGCTGGAGAAAACGACCTTGTTCCTTCCTGACGGGCTTTGTGGCAGGGCGAGGCAAGAAGCAGCTGCTCACAGACCCTGGGGAGCTGAAATCATCAGGAAGACAAATTCACAGTCTGAGGCGATCCATAGGTGGGGAGCCCTGGGGACAGGCACCTATCCATCCCGGACAAGGGGTGCTGACCTTCACTGCATTCCTTTTCAAGTCTGATCTAATAATTTCTTGGCTTCCACATGTCTGGGGGTGCAGCCAACCTGACTTTCCCTAACGCACCAGGCTGACCTCAAGTGCAGCCTGATACGATTTCTGCCTGGAGGAGAAACGAGTTCAGGGGAAGGGAGCTCTATGGCTCTCAGCTGTTCCCCATCCCGGGGTGAGGGTTTGCTTGCAAGGCCTGCACCCCAGGAGCCCGGTGAGCATCACCCTGGGTCTGTCCCCACCACGCAGCTGTGAGCAGAGCCCGGTCCAGCTCAGCGCATGTACCTCAGGGGATGCTGGCATCCTGGTGCCATGCACTCTCATTAAAAAGTGTGTGATTAAATAATGAGGGGATCGGTGACTCCAGAGAGGAGGAGAGCCTGTGCTGGGCTGTTTTTGTGAGGGGAGATGCTGCAGGGCCCCTCCGTGCATCCAGCTGATGCCCTGCCGAGGACCACTGGGCTCGTGTTTTCTGCATGTGCCGTTCCCCAAGGGTTATGCAGACGTTAACGAATTAAGTCTCATAGCCTCCACGCAATTCTCGTCAGTGTCATCCTAACAACTCTCCATGTTAAATAGCCTCAAAACCAAGTTGCCAGTTTTGTAAATATCCCTCCCTAGGAATTGCTGCCTGAGTCACGCAGGGCTTAAATGGACCCCAAGGACAAGGGCTGGCACTGAGCTGCACTTACCAAGCAGCAGAGAAGAGACAATTAGTTTCATCCTTACTTCTTGCTCTAAGCCCCCTCCTTGAGCTGGAAGCGGTTTGCGTATCTGCCAGCCCCATCCCAAACTAATGAGTAACTCAGGGATGACAGTTCAGCTGCGTTGAGGCGCTGGAGATTTTGCAAATCTGAAGCCTGACATGTTGTGTTCCCCTGTGCCAGGGCAATGGGTGCTGAGGTGCACTAAACCCTGCTTGGATTCACACAAATCTACCCCTACTGAGTAAAGCCCAATCCTTGCAGAAAGCAGCACCCACTGCTTGAGAGTGGCAGTGACTGCAGGGTGTATCCATCAGCAGAGCCACGGCAGAAATTCTGGGCTCAGGAAACTGCAGCGAAGGCTGTGAGCTGGGCACGAGGATGCCCTGGGACCTGCTGTTGCCCTAGCTTGTGCCATCGGCTGCTCCGTGCACCGCAAAAGGGTCCCGTGGTGCTTTTGCGGGTCAGAGCCCACAGAGCTGGACGCACATTGCACTAAGAGAGGTGAGTAAGAAGAAAACAAGTGTCATTTATCACAGCCTAACACGGCCAAGGACAACGACCTTGCCGAGCAGAGTGATGAAACCTTCAGGGAGCAAAGCACATGAGTGATGACCAGCTTTCCTGGCCAGAAACACAGGTTTTTCCATTTCCACCGCCAGCCTTGCCCTCCTTCGTCTTTCTGCCTCCATTTCTTGGGCTGGGGATGTTTGGGGGATGTTCCTTGCAGGACCGTGGTGGCCTGGGCTTGGCCAGGCAGTTAATCAGCTGGTGCCAAGCTCTAATTTTTGAAGAAGTTTTTACTGCTGCTCTTAATGGGAGCCGGGCAGCCATCCGTCAGCGCCAGGCCTCCACGGCCATCCATCACCCTGATGGAGAGAGCTGCTCCGAGCAGCAGGCACTGGGGCAAGATGGGCAATTACTTGGTGCCTGCTCTGGTCTTCATTCAGCTGTGAGAAAACAAACTCTGCAGCATCCTTGAGCTGGGGAGGACTCTTCTCCTTGTCCCTGTGAGCAAATCTCCCTCAGCTGCCTTTCCTCACCCAAAACCTATCACAGAACCAGACCTGTCACTGCTGAAGTGACATCCAAGTCGCATCTTGAACACAGGCTAAAAGCCAATTTTGGCACAAACATGTCTTAGGCCTGTGCTGGTTGGGTGCTGGGTAGGAGCAGAGCTGCCTGTGACCCTGCTGGCTGAGCCAGCCCTGGCCATGGTCACACTCCCAGAAGCTCCCTGTGGCTGGTGGCCTCTCAAAGTGCTCAATGGGACACGTCTAGGAGTGCTGGGGGACAGAGGGTGGCCAAAGCCTGAGCACAGAGCAGCCACGCTGCATCCATGATGTGGTCTCTGCAGAAAGTCACAATCCCCAGTAGTCACCCTGGGGCAGGGTGATGGCAGAGGGTGGTGGACATAGGTGACAAAGGTCCTGCTGTCTCTAGGTATGACAGAGAATAGGCAGCGTGGGAACAGGGGCTGGGTAAACGTCTCTTTGCCCCCCTTCCCCTGGAGCCCAGCCCAACAGACATTTATTTTCTCTATTTTTAGCTCTCCTGAGCTCTGCATCTTCTACCTGCCTCAACTGTCACCCTGCAAAGAGGCTGCTGCAGCAGCCAGCACAGGGCTGCGATGCAGCCTCAGCACACCCTACCTCCCCACAAAAAGGAGCCGGGCAGCCACAGATCAGCCCAGGGACACCCCCTGACCCCCTCTTCCAACCACTCCTGTTGCTGGGGTCCCCTGGGGATGGCTACTGTAAGCTGGGGATACAGGACACTCACCGGTGTGGTTGGTGACGGGCGGCAGGCTCTCGCAGTACTGCTCTTGGATGGAGGCTGCAACTGGGCTAACCCAGAGGAGAAACGCCTGCACAGGGAGAGAGCAGACCACAGGCAGGGTTATATGTGCGCTGTGCTGTTTCCCCAGCCCCCAATTCCTCCATGGACATAGCAGTAGGTGGGTCAGATCTAAGCTCGTCCCTGTCTTGGCGGATGCCACCACCTAAAGCTGCATGATGGACACATAACTCCTTTGCAGGATGGGTTTCCCAGGCTGGAGGAGCTGGGCTTATCCAGCCTGGGGCTGCGGGACTGGTGCTCTCTGCTCTCCCACCCACCTGCCCCAAATATCCCCCTCAGCAAACAATCCTGCAGCCCTGCACAGCCCCTGCCAGGTCGCAGAGCTTCTGCTATTTAGCAGTTTAATCAACACTTGTAGTTTTAGCATCTTTGCATCCTGAGAGCAGACAAGGGAAACATGATAAGCCTGACACCACGCTCAGATTTTCAATACCTTATTAAAATCACAGCCTTGTAAGCTGTCAGTGGGAAGATGTTAATACACGTCCTTAAGGAGATCTAATCCACAGTCAACCAGGCCTGGCTAAAGCCTTTTTTCAGGCAAAAGGCTTCACTGCAAACACTGACACTCCCATTGCACTGGGAAGCACTGACCAGGATCTATCCCATCCCTTCTCCACAGCAGCTCTCAGGTGGCTCTGCAGCTCTGCTGCAAGTGAAAACCATTGGCTCTCTCTGCGTGGGGAGCTATTTTGCAAAGCTTCTACAGAACTACTGTGCTTTTGCAGGAGTTTAGGGAAACTATAACTGAGGAAGGCAACTGCAAGTGGAAGACAGCAAAGGGACAGTGTCATTAGTCCCAAGAGTAACCAGGGAGGCATCTG
Source organism: Apaloderma vittatum (assembly GCF_000703405.1). Taxonomy (NCBI): domain Eukaryota; kingdom Metazoa; phylum Chordata; class Aves; order Trogoniformes; family Trogonidae; genus Apaloderma; species Apaloderma vittatum. The sequence goes on along the minus strand of NW_009708368.1, from coordinate 7,271 downwards.
GGGAAGGATAGGACCTGTTGTTTTGCAAAGCACATCGATTTCTACCAGAGAAGCCACCCACTTTCTCCCCTGGCTCAGAGATGGGTGACATGGGCTGATCCCCTCTGCCTGGGGGACGAGTGCCAGTGATGGATGAGGCTGAACTCCGCTTCTCTGACCTCAAACCTGCCCTGCAAGGACTGACCAAACCCCTCAGAGGAAAGCTCATGGCAGAACTGCACTCCGAAATACAAGCACGTACAGATCCCTCGGGAAAGCTCAAACCTGAGCCTGGAGGCTGGAAAGGCTGCAGCCTCCTCTATTTGCAAGCAAGCTCCCAGCTCCCCAGGGCAGTGGGCTCGGACACCATCCTGCGCTGAGCCAATACATCAAGCAACAACCCTCACCTTCCTCACCAGCCTGATCAGTACCTGATCTCCTTTCCCAAGTGCCATTTACCTTCAAAATCGCTCTAGGTAGGGAGAAGCAGGTCCTCCTCTTGCCCTTTAGCTGTACAGACACTGGCTGCTCTTGCTGGCACACCCAGCAATCCCCGGCGCCTTACCAAGGCATTTGCAGGATTTATTCAGACACGGAGACAGGCTCAGCACCCACTTGCTCTTTTCTAAACAACTATTTACTGCCTTGGGAAGCTGGTTTTGACAGCAAGAGAGATGTCAGGCAGATATATAAATGGAGCTGAGAATAGCTTCCTTGTTATGACTGCTCCAGATGGCACAGGGGATCCAGCAGCAAAGTCCTGCCCCAAGCGCGGGCGCTGCATGGGGCTCCTGTCATGCTGGCCCTGTGGGAGCCAGGCACCGCCTGGGTCTCCTTGGCAAAAGTTGAGACCACCTAAACTCCAGATATGTGGTAAGTGACGTGTAGTGGGGTTAGCTCTCCTCTGCCTTGATGCCCATAGCTGGTGGCTGCCAGACTTGGTGGCTCTTTGTACAGGTAGCTGGGACAAAATAGTTCCTCCCAAAAGGGAGGGGATGGTTTGCCTACCTGAACAGGCTCTCAAGTGTTAATTGGATGTGTTTCTCCTAATCGCAGCCTGCTCCAGCCTGGCAGTGCCCGTTCTCCTTCCAAACACAGGGAGAGGTCTTGGCACTGAGCAGCAACATGGACCAAGCTACAGTTACAGGGGGGTATGGATGGATGGATGGATGGATGCAGTGCTGTCTCTGGCTCTTTGCAGGCTTTGTAAATGAGCTGACACTGCTACAGGAGAAAAAAAAATATGAAAAAAAAAGTTCCCCAAAACACAGCAACCCCTAACAGCTTTTTTACCAGGCTCTAAGAGCTGTCTCACTGCAATGCAGCCAATGTTCTTGACAGAGGTGAAGAGTTTTTCCCACTCCCATCAGCCCCAGCTCGAAGGGGATAAGCTGGAGAAGGTGGCAGCTGAAGGTGTATTCGCACAAGCCCAAAGCATCCTGATCGGGTACCCTGATGGCCAGGCTCTTGTCTGTTTTGCCTTTTGTGGGTTACTTTAACCCCTCCCCAGGCTTTGCAGGGAGAACAGGTCAAAGCTCTGTCCTTGAAGAGCTTTGCCTGCCAGAGCGTCGCTGCCGTCAGATGCCACATGGCACCCAGCAGGTCCCAGCCTGGCCGGGCTGGAGCCAAGCATGTCTCGACAGCCCCGAAACCATGGTGAGTCGAGCTAAAGCCAGAGAGGGGACATGTCCCTCTGCCCTCCTGGTCCTGCTTTGACCTAGGCTATGGCAAACGATGCTCTGCAGTGAAGAACACCTCCATGACCTCTCTCACGCTGCCAAATTCCTGGAGAGCTTCAGCTGAGCGTTCAGCTGCACAGGAAAGAAAAGCAATCTGCTTTTCTAGAAGCGGCCGCTTCACACAGAGATCCCACTCAGCCCAGGGAACTGCTCCCAGGAGGTCCCACACTGGTGGCAGCTTCTCCTCCATCAGAAGCCAATGACTCCACTGCCGTTGCCTCAGCATCCACCCAGCTCCCTTCCAGGCTCTGCTAACGCCTGTTTTACACACGAGGAGACATTGCAGCAGGTGCCGATGGTGCTGGGTTAACTTTGGACCTCACGGAGCTGTAAGCTCCATCCTTTCATCCCCACGTCTCCTGCAGCGGGATCAGTTGTCCCCACCAGCCCTCACTGCATGGCTCAGACACCAAAACCTGGCACTGTTCCCCTGTTTACTGCATCCCACACCCAGCAAACCCCAGTGGCAGTTGGTTTCCACCAACCACCAGGTCAAGGCTCTCAGAAGGGAAACTGAGGCATCCCTTGCCTAAGGTTGCTCAGGCTGTGCTGCACCATGTGGGGGCAGGTCTCTCCTAGCTGAACCTGCTAGCCCTGTCCTGATGCAATGCCGCTGGGTGTTCTGAAGCTATTCCTTGTGAGGGACACAGTGAGCCAAGTCCCCTCGCCAGGAGACACAGCACAAGCGGGCTGACACAGCGTCAGCTCTTTGGCACAAGGCTGGAACAAGTGTGAGGAGCAAGATAACACACACACACGCATGGCATCAGTCTCTGTGACCTGCCACTGACCTAGTAGCAAAATTCAATTAATAACAATTAGGAATTAATGTTCCCCTGCAGTGCTTTCCCTCTTCAAAGCAATCCACAGATATTAATTAATATATTCACATCAAACTCTGCACTGTACTACCCAGAGACAGGCTTGTCCCCCCTTTATATCTTATTGCCTCAAACAAGATCGGATCTGCTTGGCGAGAAGGGCTGACAGCTCTGAGCAGTGAGATAGATGGTTTGTAGCCTAATTAGCAATCTAAGATGGGACTTAGGTTTTCCATTGCTGACAGGGCTGTAATTGGAGAGCGGAGTGATTAGCAGGACGAAGCGGAGTGAGCCAGTGGCTTTGCACAAAGGTGGAGAGGTCAGTGGGACCAATGGCTGGTGATGGCCACCGAGACCATCCTGGGAAGGGAGGTCAACACCAGCCACCCTGGAGTTGTCTTTGCTGTAGGGACTTTTCTCACCCATGGGTTCTGCTCCCCAGCTTGGCTGGGCTGGCCAGCATTTGGGGTGAAAGAAGGGAGAGCTCCTGGGACACACAGGCAGGGGAAGGGCTGAGCAGTCTCTGTCTGGGACCTTTGCTGATGTTCCCCGGGGTGTTCAGCTGGGGTCGAGCCCGCAGAAAAACACACCAGACTTTGGGTGTGAAGTACAGTGAATGTTAAAAGAGCTGGATGCTGACCTCGGATGGCAGAGCAGCATCAGCGGTGCGGGAAGGGAGGGCACCGTCTTCTGCAGTGGGTGAGCTCCTTACTACCTCCACCCTGAGGGCTTTCCCTTGGGTAAATCCCATCCCCAGCCCGAGCCACGAATGGGAGCATCTGGCCCATGAAGGACCCTCTCTACAACCCCTTGCATCACCCCCGACCTGCTTTGCAAACCCCCGAGCTAAAGGTTTCTCTGAGACCCCCGATTTATGAACAAGCGCCCCGATGCTCCCTCACTTGGTTCTGTGCAAAGCCACACCAGGAGCCCTGCGAGCATCAAGGCATCGAGGCAAAGTGCAGGCAGTGGAACGAAGCTCAAAGCAAGAGCCACAGAGGGAATTTCTGTGGCTGATATTACTCGGGGGGGATGAGCAGACAGTGAGAATGTCTCCATCTGGCATTAAAATCTGTGAATTAACGAATTTAGCCATATTAGAGGGCCGGTCCCTGTTGTGTGTAGACAGAGGCTTTGGTGTGAGTATTTGTTCTGTTTGGAGTCTCTCTCTGAGCGTGCTGGATGCAGACCCTAACAAAAGAATATCAATCAAGGCTAAATGAATGCCCTGTAAAACCTGATTTATGAGCAATTAAAGGTTTTCCTGGATTAAGCTCTGGCCTCTGTTGCTTGCCATAAATAATTCTGACTTCATTTATCTATCAAAAGGAGCATGGATTTTTGGGGGCAGGTGAAAAAAAAGAAAAAGGATAACAGCATCCGGATATTGGAAGCAAAGGGCACAAACAAGCCAAGGAAGGGGACAGTCTGTGAATGTGCAGCTTCTGTGGCACCTGGATCTGCCAGAGCAAAGGCTGCTAAAGCACAGTTGGAGTGATGGAGGCCAGCACAGGGAAGGGCTGTTATTTCGAAGGCGGTTGTATTAAACTCTCCTGCAGACTGTACGTGTGGGACCTGTGTGCGCTCACAGATATTTTCATTTGGGGGCTGGAGATTTGTTTTCCCCAGCTGCCTCCCAAAAGCCACATCTTGGCTGCCCTAAGCACCCAGCACCCTTTTAGGGTCATACCCTGGGCTGAACATCCATCACTTAATTCACTTATTGTTTTCCTCCAGTTTATCTGCATTTGCAGCTAGTGAAACTGCACCAAAGCTGCATCTGCCATTGCCTTTCCAGGGCAAATAGTACAGGATTTCAGGGTGGAAGAAGGACTATGGTCTGCAAAAACCCCACACCCTTTGTCCTCTGCCATCTGAATGGAAGCGATTGCTTCTGGGTGGGTGACTCACTGATAAAGCAGGACACTGCACAGAAGGAAGGTCTCTCTTCTATTACCTCAAAATATGGATAGGGAAAACAGGAAAAAAACAACAGATGGGCCTCTGGGTATTTTATGCCATCTTCTGAGCCACCCGCTCATGACTGACAGCTCTCAAGCATTGGACAACAGCTCCTGGGCTCTGCTTGTTGTGGGAACCCCGTGGTAACAACTCGTGCTTTCCTTTGGGTCCAAATACTGTTCTCCAGGATAAAACCATGGACGCAGCCTCTCTAAATGCTTGGACCCCAGCTTGAGCTTGTCGCTTGCAACGAACTTCTGGGCCAGCCCCGTGCAGGATTTCTGGTGAGCAGAGCTATGTTTCCGGGCAGGGCTGAGCTGGCTACGCAGGCTATTCTCACTGTATTTCTATATATTCATTCTATGGCGATAGAGCAGCTAATCTGGGAACAGGCTGTGCCGTTTCCATTCACTTCTTCACTGGAGATGCGAAACCACGAGGATGATTTCATACACACTGAATCAACCCTGGCTTTTAAGGGAAGCAAGAACTGGAAGAGATCCCCAGAGCCAGCGTGTCCTGCTACTGCAGCTCCACATCTTATGCAAGGATTTGAGCAGCGAAGGGACAGGGGCTGGTTTGGGGGTGTATTGCTGCTGCAGCTGATCAAGTGAGAGGCGAAACTACCCCACTCTCAGCATAAAACTCTTGGTTTTTTTTAAAAAAAATGTTTTTGGAAACAGTTTTAATCAGCCCCAGAAATGTCATTAGTTCCTGACAATGCTGCAGGTGAACTGTTTCGGTTTAACCACTTACTTAGCTCATTCAGACAACTTGCAAAGTGCCAGAGAGCATTTTGCAGCAAGTTTGCCTGCCTGTCTCCTGGTCTGTCTGTCCGATCCCTTCCCTCCCGCCAGGGATGTCCACCGAGCAAGGCAAGGTGGACAAATAGAGCTGCTGGCCAAGTGTGTGGGGAACACCTCAGCTGTGCCAGCCCAGGGATCCGTAGGCTGCAAAATTTGCACAAGCTGGGGAGATCTCTCACTGCTCAGATCTCTCCACTGGAGCTGGGCTGCTGCAGATCTCTAGCTGGCTGCAGGGATGAGCTCGCCTCAAGCTGGAATTTCACAGTCCTTTTCAGCCCATTGGGGTAGTGCTGGGAAGGGTCTGGATTTTGGATGCATTTAGTTGTAAGAAAAGAAAAACCACATAGTTGGACTGCACAGGGGTGTTTGTAGATTGAGTGGTTTTTTGGATCTGGCTGGGAGAGACTTCTCTTTGCTTGTGCTGCTTTTTGTGATCCCCTCCTGGTCCCAGCCTCGGCACAGGGGGTGTTTTGCTCTCAAATTCTGGAAGCTTTTTGAGAATTTGGCCCCACCAAAGAGACCATCCTTGCAGAACACCTAGAGATAGCGAGGGAAACATCCAAGCCTGAGGAGGTTTAGCAAAGCTGCCTCAGCGCCTTTGGGCTTTTTTTCTGACCACTTTTTGCTCACATATTAGCTCTTGGCAGCTGCCAAGATCACTTGGTTGTCCCCATCTCAGATGCTGCCCCTTACTGCACCGGGTCTGTAGCTTTGCCATCAGTGTCCCCACATACTGGCTAAGGAGGACCTGGGCTGGGATGAAGAGATCCTGCCTTGTCTCACCTTCATTTCTTACATCACAACCAAACAAAACCTAAACTGGGGAATATAACTGCAAAAGAACTGTAAAACAGGATTAGAGGTGTGCAGTTACAGGAGAAAGCAGCTGCTCAGGAGAAGAGCTTTTAAAAGCAACACCAACTTGGCAAGGGGGTCGCCCGGTACATGACAGCTCGTCTCATCACTTAGGTGAGAACTTCCTATCCCAAAAGCGCAGCTGAATACTCCTCCCTGCTCTTACCACCGGAGATGCACAGCGAGAAACCAGCCCGCGGGTGTGAACTGCAACGGGGAGGGCTGACCCTCCACTCTTTCTGCCTTTTTAACTCTGCAGTCACAACTGGGCCACTGAGACAGCATTTGCAGAAACCCAGGCCAATTTTTTCTTTTAACCCTCTTCAGCACAGAGGTTTAATCAAAAACCTGATCATTTTGTTTAACCGCCTGCATAGGTTTGTTCAAATAACATTCAAGATTTCACTGGAAACCTTTTCATCTCCTCATTTCCCCAGGGTTTAGGATTTAAACATGCTTTGGGCTGGGAACGTTTCCTTTCTTGATGAGCCCTCGGGGAGGAGGAATATTCCTTCTGACAAAGCATTTGCATTTTGTGCAGAGCTGCAAAATTAGCAGCGGCTACAGTTCCACAGCGAGAAATCTAGGGAGGGAAGTCTTGTGCTTTGTAGGTGGGGGGGAAAGGAGAGGTTTCTTTAGCAAATCAATTAAGGGAAGGGTACAATTAAGCATTGCATTTATGTTGTCCCCATTCATCACACCCCCAGGGCTGCCGCCCCCTCCCAGCAGCCTAGGAGACACTGGTGGCAGCTGGTTTCACTCGGAGGTGTGAGGTGGGGAACTGGGCTGCGCTGGGAAGGACCTGGCT
>NW_009708368.1:0-252 GCF_000703405.1 Apaloderma vittatum | reverse complement strand
TTCCCCCCCAGTTTTTGGGCATCGTGAGCTCTTGCCAAACCCCCATGCCTCGACTGGTGGAATTCTCCCAAGGGCTCTTTGTGTAGCGGTTTCTCCTTTTACTTTTCCTTTCCCCCAAAGAAATGGAAAAGTCACTGCGGAGGCAGGGAGGGGTGCAGGGGAGGGAGGCAGAAGGGTCCTTCTGGCAGAAGAGGACTTCGAAGCATCTTACCTGCAGGAGGAGGAAGAGGAGGAGGGCAGGACGTAGGCTGG
>NW_009708367.1:0-2794 GCF_000703405.1 Apaloderma vittatum | reverse complement strand
TTATTTTATTTTATTTTATTTTATTTATTTTGTTAAATTATTTGACCTATTAGATCTTTCAGTGGCAATCCTTGTCAGCTATCATTCATTTTAACAGCTAAATTTTGTCTCATACTGCTATCCTCACTGTGTCAGTTTTCTCCTTCAAGAACTTGTCAAAATCTGTGGGGTAAACACAAGATTTTTTTCTATTATCACACTGAAAAAAAAAAAAATGCTGTTTAAACTGGTATAATAGATAACAGTGCTGTAATAGAAAAAGCACAGATGTACAAAATATTAGTGGATCTCAATACTCTGAATCTATACAGTTGTTAATGAAACAGCATAGATTAATGTGAGTCTACTTCCCTCTTCAAACTGTTATTCTGCTATCTCCAACAGCCAAGCATCTCCTAGCTTATGAAGAATGAAGACGTATTAAACAACAATGCGTGTATAGTAAAAATAAATGGAACATTTCTCTTTAATGCTTTTAAAATTCTGTTATAGCACAAACACAGAAGAAATATAGTAAGGACCAATTTGTATCTGGGCAACGATCTTGAAAGGAATTAAGATCTAGAACAAATGCATAAAATCTCCTAAACTGACGGGAACTGACATGACTTCATTTGCAGTCAGACATGGATTTTGGGCTGCTAGTGCCCTAACATCCAAACACTGCCCATCCGGCTGCAATTATGACTGAAACACACACAGACATCCGGATAACTTATGAACACCTGAATACCTGATGCAAGCCAAAATACTCAACAGAATGTATGAAGAGTTTGGGATCATTTTTCATAATAACAATGGGTGTGCTACAAATGTTGTGAAATGCAGTAATTATACAAGTTAACCAGGGCAATTAAGAAGAGGTATTACTGCATCTTGATATTTAAATATGAAATACTTAAATGTAGCAGAATGCCTCACATTATAAATACACTTTCAAGGCATGAAAGATGTGTTTTCTGACACTGGCCTGTGGCCAGTGGTGTTCACCAGGGATGAGTCCTGGGTCCAGTTTTGTTCAATATCTTCATCAGCGACCTGGATGAGAGGATAGAATGCACCCTCAGCAATTTCACTGATGATAAAAAACTGGGAGGGATGGCTGATACACAGGAAGACTGTGCTGCCATCCAGTGAGGTCTGGACAGGCTGGAGAGCTGGGCAAAGGGGAACCTCATGAAGTTCAATAAGGACAAGTGTAGAGTCCTGCATCTGGGAAGGAATAACACCAGGCACCAGGACAGATTAGGGGATGTCCTGCTGGAAAGCAGTCCCATTGGAGAAAGACCTCGGAGTGCTAGTGGACAGTAAGTTGTCTCTATGGTAGAAGTTGGCAGCTGGGTGGCGTAGCAGGATACCTCAGAATATCTTATATGGCACTAAATAACTAGAGATAGGCTAACGAATTGTGTCTAGCTTGTCAATATGTGTTTGGGTTCTCCGAGGATACTAAACGAAATCAACACCAAGATCTCAAGTAGAAGGATACTTAGATGGTCTGCAGAAGAGAAAAGCAACTATTTGCAACTATATCAAGCTTAAAGCACAATATTTAGTCAGTGATTTAAATAAACAGGAGTTAAGGCTTCCTATATAACTAGAGAATTTCCAAGTTAAGTGGCATGAGGTTGTCAACAAATACTGGTGGCTACTCAGCCATTACTGAGATTTCAAGCCTTGAACTAGATGCTTGACCTGTATGCAATCCTTTCTTAGTGCCAATCAAGGTGCTCTGGAGTTATCCAGATACATTGGTGTGGAAGTGGTGGAGAGAATACAGGGTCCTGGAGATACCTATGTCTTGCTGGTACAACTTTTGAAAGTCACAGGAGGGAAACCTCAAATAACACTAGATAATGGTGTGTAGGCAGTTGAATTGAGATCCTACTAGCAGTTTAGCTGAAACACTAGCTAGATTAATCTGGAGACAATAGCAATAGTGTCTCATTGTGGTTCAGCTGAAGAAGGATATACATTTAGTGGTATCTGAAAGGACATAAAAGTATCCTGTATGGCCTCCAAAAGCTTTTCCATCTTAATGTATGATAAAAAAAAATCTAAAAGTTATATTTACACCAAAGATAAATTGAAACATCTCTATGCATATTTGAAACCTGAGTTTTTAATAAAAATTGAATGAATCACATGACAATAGAAACCTTAAAATGCATTTATTAAAGCTCATAAAATGCCTTGTCAATATCCAATCAATATCACAGAGTTACAATATTTTAACAATATTAATTGCAATGTAGCATTGTGGGGCGTCACTCCACACTTTAATAACTTAATTCAGCCAACCTGGGAAGTATATATAAATTACCAAATACCAGAATTACTGTGTTTATTCAAAACATGTATCTGTGACTTCAAAAAGGTGTAAGGGAATAGAAAACTGGATTTTGAAGGTCAAATTATTCCACAGAATAACTCCATTGATGTCAGCAGAATTATTATGAGTACGCATTTACTTTCCTGTCATAAGTGGATGAGGAAAAGGGAGAAATAGTTTTACAGTTTCTAAATTAGCTCCATCTCATCTCTCCCATCTATTCTGTCCCAAATTAATTCACTCTGTCTTCTTTTACTGCAAATAGCAAGAAATGAAAAACAACCCAAACTACCGCTGAGCTTCCTGAAACACATTTATCAGTGGCAATTTTGGATGGAACATTTCCTGCCTAAAGATGTAGTTGATTAATTTGTTCATGTTTAAACAAGAACTCAAGAGGCAGAACCAAAATACATCTTTGTTTTTCATATTGCACAACCTGGAATAGGCATATATATATAA
>NW_009708366.1:0-14136 GCF_000703405.1 Apaloderma vittatum | reverse complement strand
ATCAGGTTGGTCAAACGTGACTTCCCCTTGGAAGTTTTCGACTTTTCTTTTCCCTAAACAGCTCTGATTGTCAAATGATACCCCAGCCTTACCAAATAGCTTTATTCCTGTTGCAGATTTGCAGATTTTCCTGTGCTCCTCTGGCTCAAAAAGTGGTTGAATGTTGTTATTTACCCCCAGCCTCTCTGGATCAAGTTGGGAGAAAGGGAGATTTTTGCGTAATTCATTCAGCTATGGTTGCCTATACACTTGTGGCTGCAAAAATGTATGCTTCTGAGGAAAGCACCACTTTTTTCACTGACAGTGTAATGTTAATCCTCCTAACAAGCTCTTGCTAATTCTGCTGCCCACAGTCACTGACTGAAAAGGTAGAGGGAGGAGCATGTAGTGTGCTTGGGAGGTGAGAAAGAGAGATGTTAAGGAGTTTGGACCAAAAAGGGAAGCCCTATCCACAAAGTTTGTTTCAATCCTGTAGATGAGACACTGCACAGAAAAGGTTAAGTAGGTGAGAAACATCAAAACTCAGTTTTACAGGCTGGGACAAAGTTTGTATCTTTCTAGAAACAGTTGTTCTTATTCAGAACAGTATACCTGTATTGTGTTATTCTATAGAAGTGGGTAAGATGTGCCAGGTAAAGCAGAATATTGTCCATTGTCTCTCTGCATCACTCTTTAGCTCTCTGACTTGTGCTTCTCTGGAGCAGGCAGATGTGGTCAGGGTCACCCCTGGGGCCTCTTTAGTGTCCCAGGGAGCAGAGTCTGATCCATACTGTCAGGTACCCAAGCTGCTACAAGAGAGATAATAGAAACCCTTTACAGGTAGAAAAATCAAGTGTGTCTCAGCTCTGCAGATACCATATTCAAAAAGAGTATCCTAAGAGCAGAAAAAAGAAAACGCTCTAAACCGTGTCTTGTGTTAATCATGGTTATTTTTCCTAGAGGTGCCTTTGATCCCACTTCCCCCAGAAGCAGGCACTCTGTAGCACTCAAGGCACTCTGTAGCACAAGGAAACCCCCAAGGTCCTTCTGCCAGGGAAAGGCTCAGCAGGTCTGGTGATGGGGTCGGCTCTGTGTGCCTGCCAGCTCTTGGTATAGAGTGCATTGCCTTTGCTTGACAAATACATAAGCTGCCACTTCAGCTTGAAAGCCCAGTGAGAGCTACATTTGCTGTGTGGATCAAGAGGGAAAATCACCCAGCTGCTTGCACCTTCTCCCTTCTGAAGCACTCAGGGGAGAGTCTCAACCTTGTACCTGGAGGAGGCAGAAAAAGTCACACTCAGCTGGAAATCTTGCCTACAAATCATTGCAGCAGTCACGGTGTGCTTTCTCAATATCCCCCACACAATTCCAAAGAAAAGACTGAAAAATCGGATTTCCCTGATAAACTTGACGGTTGCACTACAAGCCAAGTCGAGTCTTCCGCCCAGAAAACATAGACACAAAGGCTTCCCAGTGCTGTGGAGCACATTCGGCGTCAGATGGGGTCAGTAACTCCAACCCAGGGTTGAGCAACCTGTTTATCAGACTGCAATCCGACCACTTCCTGGAGCAGTGCTTGCTTCCCCTCCACAACATTGCAGTACAAAGGGCCAGGGGCAGGGCAGGCACGGAGAAACCCAGTGAGAAAAGCTATTAGGCACAGGGTGATATGGTCTTGGGCAAAAGTCAGCTTTATCCTGCTGTGCCTGACACCTATCTGCTGCTTCTATAGGGAATGTACAGACCAGGAGCCCCCAGCATGTTTAAGGACATTTCTGCAGTAGGTCGGCAGAAGGTTTAGGATGCGCGCAAGGTATCCAAAGGCTTCTGTAGATGAATGGGTGAGAGCTCAGAGGAATACAGCTTCCATGTTTCAAAACATTACTTTTTATTTTGGGTTGGAAAGCACAGAAATAACTGTCCTTCAAAAGGTCTAGAGCCTCTCCTTATCTGCTGCTCATGTTGGGCGTGGACTAGTGGCTATCACCCCAAACAGGAAGGGAGGAAAAAGGGAAACTACTTTGGTGAAAGAAAGCACTGAATGCGAGCGAACAGCCCACACAAAGATCTTCAGTGCTCATGAGATCTGCTTTGTGCCATTATTGCTTTATTTTTTAATAACCACCTTCAGGAAATACCACAAGGGTGGGTGCCAAGACCTGGTAACCTTGAAATGAATCTCTGCTGCTGTCAATGCAGAGAACAGAAACCCTTGCTGCTGTTTCCTTAAAGGCTGATCTTCCATCTCATCTTGTGAAACCTTTCAGGGGGAAGTGGTCGATCTCTAGCCATTGTTTGGAGTAATTTTCATCAAAGCGTCCAAACAGATGTTGTGCCTCAGTGCTGAAGAAGGCATTTTTTAGGAAAGCAAACAAAATGCTGTTGCCACCGACCACATTTTGTGGAAGATGGCACTGGGTTGTTCTTCTGTAACACTGAGTTAGGCATACAGGAGGACAATTTGAGGTTAACCAGCAAGTAGGGCTTGCCTCCTCCTTCCCGTGCCTCAAATGCCTTCCCGATGTGCTTGTTCTTCACTTCACAATCTATCTGAAAAAGACTCCCAATGCCTTGGAAATATTATGTAATGGAACTAAAAATACCCCACACCTATATCTGTATAAAATTTATTTGTATCTAGGTGGTGTGTATATGTATAGCTTGAGGACATAGATATGCATACATTTTTGAGAAGCATAATGCATATGGTCTCTTATGCTGGGACTCAGAGGTGTGCAGGAGTCAGCCTGGAGTCATGTTATTCCCATGGGGAGACCAGAGTTTTTATTTTGATTTTGGCCTTGTCGGCTGGTGACTGTTCTGCTGTGTCTGCGCACACCAAAGCCTGGGAGACAGTGCACACACCAGCAGTCCTCTATGTTGACACAAGAGGAAGTCTGGGGAAAGGCAGAGGAAAATCCTTGTTTTCCCTGTCACCTCCTCCCCTGCAGGTCTGCCCCCACAGCAGATATGACCAACACTGCCAGTGTGTGCTGGGATGGGGATGCTGTTAGTTCTGGTTTGTCAGAAGTGGGGACCAGGGTACCCACTGGGATGGAGGTCATGGCAGCTTACCACAAGGCGCTGCCATCCCAGGACGCAGGCACACCATGGGACAGAGGTGCAAGTGGTTAGATGAGCTGGAAACATAGATCAACCTTGGTACAAATATCTCCTCTCTTTGTTCTGACAAGATAAGACAGCCAGCACTATCTGTCCACGCCCAGGCACAGGGTTGCTCTGCATTGTGGGAACTAGTCAACACCCAATGGCTTTGTGTTTGAGGAGTTGCCATCTGCTCCAGGACCCTGCCTCCTGGTGCTATCAGTTGGGACAGCAGTCGCCCCAGGAACACTGCGACCATTACAGCTAATTTTGCTCTGTTACCTTCCCGCAACTCAAGAGCCTGTTGGCTGCCAGCCCTCGACCTGTCCCAGTCCAGCAGTGGGCAGCAACACCATGAAGGATGGTTCAAATGATGATTCCTGCAATAAATGTCCACTCCCATCTGTCTGGCAGCCTCTGCAGCCTCCCAGCACAAGAAAGACATGGACCTGCTTGAGCAGATTCAGAGGAGGGCCAGAAAAATGATCAGAGAGATGGAATACCTCTCCTGTGAGGAAAGGCTGAGAGAGTTGGGATTATCCTGGTGAAGAGAAGGCTCCAGGGAGACCTTATAGCAGCCTTCCAGTACTTAAAGAGGGCTACAGGAAAAAGGACAATCTTTTTAACAGGGCCTGAACCAGCAGGATGAGGGAGGTGATTCTCCCCCTCTACTGTGCTCTGATGAGGCTCCACGTGGAGCACTGCATCCAGTTCTGGAGCCCACAGTACAAAATGGACAAAAGTCTGCTTGAGTGGGTCCAGAGGAGGTCCACAAAGATGATTAGAGGGCTGGAGCACCTCCACTGAGGTGCTGAGTCTGAGGGAGCTGGGGTTATTCAGCTTAGATAAGAGAAGGCTCTGGAGTGACCTTATAGAGGCCTTCCAATACATGAAAGGGGCGTACAGGAAAGCTGGAGAAGGACTTTTTACAAGGGCCTGTAGTGACAGGACAAGGGGCAATGGCCTGAAACTGCAAGAGGGTAGATTTAGATCAGATATTAGGAAGAAATGCTTCACCGTGAAGGTGGTGAAGCACTAGAACAAGTTGCCCAAGGAAGTTATGGATGCCCCATCTCTAGAAGTGTTCAAGGCCAGGCTGGATGGGGCAGCAAGCTGGTCTAGTGAGAGAGAGGTATCCCTTCCCACAGCAGGGGGGGATGGAAATAGATGATCTCCAAAGTCCCTTCCAACCTTAACCATTCTAGGATTCTATGATTCTATGATTCTATGATATGAGAAGGGGTAATGTTTTTAAACTAAAAGAAGGTAAATTTAGACTAGATATAAGGTGGTGAAACACTGGCACATGTTGCTCAGAGAGGTGGTAGCTGCTCCCCCCTGTAAACATTCAAGGCCAGGCTGGACAGGGTTCTGAGCAACCTGATCTCCTAAAAGATGTCCCTGCTCACTGTAGGGGGAGTTGTACTAGGTGACTTTCAAAGGTCTCTTCTAACCCAAAACATTCAATGATTCCCGCTGCCTTCTCAGCTGATGCCATTTCATTCATGAGCTTCAATTTACATGGAACCTGCTATGGCCATGCCCACATTGGCTGCTCTCAGGTGGGATTTCACGACTCCCCCCATGTAGGGACACTGTGGCTTTCCTGGGGGTGAAAGAGGAACTTAAGGACTATGAGACCATCATCTGGGCTACATCAGCCAGAGTTTTCCATCACCTTCTCTGGTGCATTTTCTGCTGGACACAGGGACACCTCTAGGTGGGGACACTCCCTTGCACAGCAACACAGAGCCAATTCCCTTCAGTGCCTACGAGTCCATCACCCTTTAATAACAAGCCCACTGCTGCATGGGGAGCAGGAACTTCATCCATCAATAAGAAAGTGCATGTGCTTGCATATTAAATCACATCCTTGCATTCAGCAGATAAAAATGCTGTCAGAAGTGGGGATGCATTAGGGATTGCCAGCACTCACTTTCCTTTTTTACTGATAAGACAGAAGGGGAACTCTTCAAAAATGAGACTGCAGTTGTGGTGTGACTTTTAAAGGCATAATGATGGCGAGACCTGTAGCAAGAGGTGATACTGCTGAATAAGCATGATGCTGTAGCTGGAGAACTTGGCAAGAGGTTTTTCAGCACACAAATGCCTCTGTCATTGCCTGCATGCTCCTTCAGCCTGTGCAACTTTAATATTTCAAAATAAAACAAGAGCCAAAGCAATTGATTGCAATGCAAAAAGCAGTCCATAACTGGTAATAGTAAAGAGGTAAAGTAATGTTGTCATGAACAGCTATCGGAAGCTTTAGTTTTAACTTACCATAATGAAAGGTAAAATAAAACCATGCTTGCTGAGAGCAAAACACGGTGAACCCAGCTTCCCAAGC
The DNA here is from genome assembly GCF_000703405.1 of Apaloderma vittatum. Classification (NCBI taxonomy): domain Eukaryota; kingdom Metazoa; phylum Chordata; class Aves; order Trogoniformes; family Trogonidae; genus Apaloderma; species Apaloderma vittatum. The sequence continues at coordinate 8,705 of NW_009708366.1, read as the reverse complement.
CCAGGCCCACCCAATGCTGTGGGCCCTAGTCAGGTGATACTCCAAGGCTGACAACACACATCTCTCAGTGACCTCATCTCCAGAACACAGACATGTGGAAAACCCTTCTGGTCTGCAAAGCCATGGACCCCAGGCAGTGTCTGCTCCCCATCTGCAACAGGTACCCTCCAAAAAAACCCACTCAGAGTGGTTTGTGCAGGTTGTTTGACTTTTTTTTTCTTCCCAGGCAATGGAGCAGATAGCAAAGCATCACTTCCATTACTATGCTAGTTAGTTATCTTACTGCTGATATTTTGTACAGGCATTCTGACCTCTGAGATGTGTAAAGAGAAGGCAAGAGCCCAGAAAGGAAGGTGGTGCTGCTTTTTTCTAAAAACACCATGCACAGCTCTGTCATCTGCACGGTGGCACGGCAGCTTCTCCCATCCCTGACAGGATGATCGGACTTGTTTTCCTGTAAGGTCATGCTCTACTTGTCCCCTCCTCAGTAATTCCTGAACTCCCTGCCCACCTTACTCTCAAAGAAGTGAATGTCTGAAAAGTATAAAGGTCTTGCAAATTTTGTGAGAAGAGGTACCAAGGCTGAGAAAAGAGATGGACAACAGAATGAATTAAACCCTGGGAAAAACGTTAATGGGAGTCTGTGCCTTAATAGCCACCTGAAAATCTACCCTCTAGTCAAGGTTTCTCTCTCATGTGGATTCGCTGGTGTTTAATAAAGTGTGAACTCCCTTTAAAGTTTTTCCTGTAGTTAGGACATTTGTCATGGCTTCTCTGATGTCTTATAAGCAACAGAGTTATGCTGCAACCTTGCAGAGATCAGTCTGTCAGTCCCCAAGCATAAACCCATAGAAAGCTATTTACTAGTTTATTTATTAGTCCAGTGTCACATGGGGCTGCTTGTTACATCCAGCATTTTCCTATAGAAACAGACAAAAGGAAGAGAAACTGCATTCAGAGGGAAACATCCCATCTCACCCCATCCTACAGCACCTGTTGCAGTACCAGTTCAGGCTCCTTCCCTCACTATGACTAATTCCTCAGCTGTCTCTAGGTGTTCCAGCTACCTCTGTGAACATCCCAGGTTTGGTTAAATTTTTTAGCATTAACAGTATCTTGATTGGGTTCATTTTAGCTTGCATAAAAAAATTAGTCTTGTATAAAAAATTCCATCTCCTGGATGGTTTTGAATCCACTGCATGTCAATGGCATTGACTTAGTGCTTCTTCCATCAGCAGTGATGCATAATTCAAACAGGTGTTTCTGAAAACACTTAAAATATTCTACTGTTTGCATCTACTTCCATTTTTCCCTTTCATGATCAGCTTTTCAGAGGTTTATGAGCACATAAGTAACACAGCAAAATGACTCAAGGGCATTTCAAAAGTGCCTGAGCTTGTTTGTCTGTCTTTTTTTTTCTCTTTTTTTTGCAAGTCTAGATAAAAGGTAACTTGCTGGTTTGCCCTTATCTTCTGTTTCACTGACACACTCCAGGAATTTTATATTTTGAGATGGAAGATTTTCCTTCATAGACTTTTGTGGCTTTGTCCCTATTTACTCAGGTTTAGCCAAATATCTCCTGTTTATCATAATTTTTTATTCCCATTCATTTATTTGGTACAAAAGTATTGGTCACTGGGCTGTAATTTCCAGGATTGCTTTAAAGCAATTTTAATACTAGATTGTTTTTGTTGGCAGTGTTGGATGTTTTCGGAGGCTGCCACTGCTGAGTCCTGCCTCTGTTGTCATGGCACAGATCAATCAGTGCCTGGCCCCAAATCCTTCTTCCCCAAACTAGGTACTTTCTTCTTCCTTGGCAGGGATGGAAGCATTGCGGGTCCTCTTTGGTCCAAAATTTGCATAATTTTATTAGGCCGATGATTTTAGCTTTCTTGCTTCTCCAGGATTATTGAGTCTGTGGTTAAAATGATCAGTGTTAGAGCAGGATATGGCCCTCCTGGTCCTGACCAAGGGTCCTCCAAGCTTCAAATCTTATCACTAAGCACAGCCAGAAAGCAAACAGGCACCCAAAATGCTGATATCGTTGGCCAAAATAAAAATCCCCCACCTGCAGATTGCTTTAAAGTACAAATGGCATTTCTGCTCCTTTCCTTCCTGCCCTGAGGGGCAACATGGATTGCTTTGCTCTGAAAACAGGACTTTTTCAAACCAGTGGTGCCAGGAGTGGTTCACAGCCCACAACAAACCAAGCTCTGCTCTCCTGCTCGGAAAATTTTCCAAAACCTTGCTGATCCCAGCCAGCACAGCCAAATCAGCTCCAGGCTTTTGGCTACAACACCTACCTAACGCCATTGTTTTAGCATCCTGATAGGCTCTTGCAGAGATTAAATGAATGCCAAGGCAACGGAAACATCATGGACTAATACCTTGGTCAACCTGAACACTCTGAAACATTTGGAGCAGGGCCAGCCAGGCCATTTCCTGAGATGACAATTAGGTTTCATTAGGTGCCCGTTAACACTAGCAGCGACTGTCTGCATTAAAACTGCTCACTTGTACGTACACACACATACAGGGTTCTGGTAAATAAACAAGGCTTGTCCTGGGACAGTCTCAAAGCCAAAACAAAGCTCTGACCCCTGCCCTTAAACGAAGACTAATCTTCCAAGCCTAAACTTCAGATCCTGAATTTGCATAAGATTCCTCACTCAGCTCCTGTTTTTTAAAATTCTTCTCATAAACCTACTCATAAAGTAGCAGGTCAAACCAGAACAGATTAAAGTAATTATATTACACCAATTATGTCATATTTTAGTATTTATTTTGCTTTCTCTTTTAGAAAAATACTGGGCAGAGAAGTCAAAGAAAGGAGACTTTCATGAACCTTTGTTAAATGCTCAGCAATATGACTCAGAAAAGTTCCTTCACCAAAAAGAAACTCTTTTACATGGAGGTATTTCAGGACTAATCCAGAAATCTTCTCAAATATGTCATTATTGACATCAATATACCTGCAGCGAATAAGATTAACCTAACGGCAGTGTGTGGAACAAAACAGGCAAGATGCAGGAACAACCACAAACCATGGCTGAAATGCAAAGAGATTTATTCCCGCTACTGGAGAATATGAAGAATCCTTGCTGCGGCACCTGGATGGAGGCACACAGGCAGTGATCACATGAGCAGCTCAATAAGCAGCAGCTCAGGCATAAAGAGATCCCTCCTTGCTAGAAGGCGTGTGGTATTTATCCCGCTGCTTTCTTATGTTTTACTTGTTGCTCTGCCTGAGTTCCCAGGACTCACATGACAGCTTTGCAGGGCGGGGATGTGAGAGATGCCCCTGCGTCTATCCCAGGCGTCTGTTACCTAGGCGCAAGTGTGCTGCTTGTCGAGCACACAAGGCCAAGCAGTAATCCACTGCCATGTGTGTGTTTTCCAACACCTCAGGTGCAATTCGCTTGAGCGTACCTACAGTCCTCCTTGCCAATCTTCTACTGCAATCCTACAGGCAGGAACAACAGCTGTGAGGCCTCTTCTTGCTTTTCCTCTTTCTTCTCTCCCTCTGTACACAAAGTCAGCAATTTAAAAGTTCAAACTTTACCAGCTGTTTGGGAGGCAGAAGTTGGACATGGCTGAGAGGCAGAAGGCTCTTGGCACTGAGCCCTGCCCTAGGCACTGCTCCTCTACCAGAGCTGGATGGAAGGAAGGAGCAGAGGCAACACGACTGACCCTCATGTGACAGGAGACAAGAAAACTGTGTGAGTTTTACCCATCATACACTCTTGAGCACAGATTTCATGTCTGCAGAGCACTTGGAAAAGGGGCTTAAAGGCCCTAGGGATTGCGTCCTATTTTGTGCATCTTGTGGGCTCCAAAACCAGCCCTGAAGCAAACCTGATCACAACTCTTGATAGCCCTGGAGGAAAGGGATTTATCTGGGATGAGTCTTGCAGGGCTTCCGGCATTCATGGGCCGTTGTACTGCAGCCCTGCGCAGAGACAAATCTCCCCTGGGAGTCAGAGCAGAGGTAGCACAGTTTCCATTCTGAAAGAGCTTCAAGCTCCTCAGCATGGCTTCTGCAGCCACGCAGTGTTGTCTGGTGCCAAGCTTTTCAATGGGGACACCTTTTATCTTTCTGAGCATTAGCTGGATTTCTGGAAGCAGAAATCGCCCCTCCTTTATTGCAGAAACCTTACCAGGTGTTACAGTACATGGAGAAAAGGTAGTAAGAAAGTCCAGGTAAAGTTAATGAAATACTTTTACTGCAGGCTTTTTTATTTCTTACTTGTCACTTATGATGCATAACATCATGTCTCATTTCTCTCCCAGAAACCTTTGTCCCTGGTAGCCAATCTCAACTCCATCTGACAGCAGTGAAGATCTCCAAGACACTTTGTTTTGGCAAAACTCATGGAACAAAGGCAGCCAAGCAGGAAGGACTCTCATCACTGCTGTTGAGCAAGAGGCTGGGGAAGGGGTCACCCCTTGTCGGGGACTGGAGTGCTGGGGCAGTTTGAGCTTGTGTCATGGCACCCAGGAAACCTGGCTCTGCTGCTGCCACTGCTTGCAGAGTTGTGTTTCTTTCCCTTGCTGTGGAAGTGAGCTGTTTCTCAGACACTTTCGTGTCTTAAACTACGCAACAAGCAGCTTTGCTTACAGCTCACCCTTCCGTGGAGATGCCTTGCTGACCACCAGTGGAGTTCATTTAATTCTCCCAGGTTTAAAATGGGATTGAACAAGTTTGATTAAATTTAGTTTTATAATTTTTAGATCACAATCACAGTATTTACATTTTCTTTTTTAAAAAGTAATGATTTTTCTTTCACCTCTATCTGGCCAAACAACAGCCACCGGTAAGGTAGTGTCTGCATTATTTTAGATTCAGTGCCATTGAGCAGATGGTATTTATTGACAAACCCGCTGCTAAACTGTTAGCATTCCTGGAGCCAGTCTGAGACACTTTCACTACTCATTACTAAGATGTTAATTTCCCTGGAAAACCACCTGTGTCATTCAGTTACGGCAGAAGCCCAGAGGTTTCCCAACTCGTCTGCCACCACCTTCCCAGCACCATTTATATGTGTCTATGCCTGGAATATGTTTCTGTCTCCTTTCTTAAGCCCTCATCACCTGCAAGGCAGTAATCACAGAACAGCAATATGAATGAGATATAAGTTGTATGTATTTTCTCTTTTTTCATCCTTACAAATATGAACTAAGATCCATTGGTGCAGGAGAGTGCGTAATAGCAAGACTTGCTAAGGGAGCAACCTAAACTGCCTCCAGTGGTCCTTCCCAAATTACTTTTTCCTATTCTTTTATGATCATGGAAAATGCACCTGTGGTATATTTTATGATTTGGACAGGGCACAAGATGGCTCCAACCTGGAGCAAGGCAACACATGACTAACATTTGAATTTGTATTCAGGCGTAGCTAGAACAATGAGTAAAGACAGAGCCATTGCAATGGGAAAGACTCAAATCAGGCACTTGTATGTGGAATTTAGACTTTCCGAAACAGGATAAAATGAAAGACTCCCTTCTGGAGGTGGGCGTAGCACAGAATAGCTGCTGTGCTTTAGCTCACACCCTCATTTATTGTGAAATAACTTCGCTGTTTAAATAAAGTCCTAAGAGATGTAGAGATTTATATTGTATATTTAATCTTTCTGTCTCTTATTTTCTTACTGTTTTGATGTTTCCTCAGGCTTTGAATCTTCAAGATGATTTTTTCCCCTGAAACTACAAGTCTTAAGACAAAAATAAGGCAGCTAGAAACTGCCCATTGCCAGTCTCACAGAATCACAGAATTACAGAATGTCAGGGGTTCAAAGGGACCTCAAAAGTTCATCTAGTCCAGCCCCCCTGCCAGAGCAAGATCACCTACAGTAGGTCAGACAGGAACGCATCCGGGCATCTGACTGAAGAGTTTGTAACTTTTTCTGGTGCTGGAAATGTTCAATATTTTAATAGCAGTGACCACGTTTTAATGCATTATGCCCTTAGGGTTATAGAAATCCTTCATTCATGACATTATCCACCCTGGATCACAGGACCACTAATATTTTTACAGTGCCATCGTGGGTTTCAATGGTTCTTCTGTTTAAACTGGTATCGTGTCTGGCTGGTATGGAGCCATTTTTTCCCACAGCAGCCTTCACAGCGCTGTTTAGTGGTGGCTAGAAAGGTCTTGAGAATACACCTGTGTTTTGGCCACTGCTGAGCAATGCTCCCACATCATCAACAAATCTCTCCAACATCTTCCCATCACCAGGAGGCTGAGGTTGAGCAGAGTCTTGGGAGGAGACACAGCCGGGACGGCTGACCCCAGCTGAGCAAAGGGAAAATCCAAACTATATGACATCTGCTCAGCAATAAAAGTTAAGAGAAACGAGGAGGGAGGCATTCATTATTACTATATTTGTCTTTTAGAGCAACTGCTATGCCTACTGAAGCCCTACTTCCTGAGATGTAGCTAGAGATTGTCTGCTGATGGGAATTAAAGACTGATCAGAAGGCAGAGATTTTGGAGGTGGCTCATGCCCAAGAGGCATCACCATATAACGAGTTATCAGAAGATGAAAGGCATTATGAACTGTTTACTGATGGATCCTGTCATGTTGTAGGAAACCATTGCAAGTGAAAAGCTACAGTATGGAGTCCCACATGACACTTGATGCCACTAAAGGAGAAGGTGAGTCAAGTCAGTCTGCAAAAGTGAAAGCCTTCCAACTAGTCCTGGAAATTGCTGAATGAGAAATATGGCCAGCGCTCTACCCCTATACTCACTTCCCCCAGAGCAGTGGAAGAAGGCCAACTGTGTGTGCAGGGGTAAACTCACCTGGGCTGCTGCATTGTGGCAGGATAGCACTGCTCAGGTGGGAAACATTTAGAGGTTCGTATGTCCAAAACTTGAAGAACATGGAAACAATGAACAGGTAGACAAGGCTGTCTAAATTGAAGTAGCTCAGGCGGACCTTGACTGGAAGCATAAGGGTGAGCTATTTGTAGCTTGATGGGCTCACAAAACATCAGGACACTGGAATGTAAATTTAACAGAAGGCACCTGGTTGGTTAATACCACAGGACCTACTAACTGTCCTGGTCCTTCTCATGTGGGAAGAGATAAGGTCCCCAAAGTGTACATGGAGAAGTGGCTGGGGAAGGCAGTGTAGGTTGCTCCTCCCACAGGAAAAGGCAAATCTATTTATGGGACTCTTTTTGCTGAAGGACCTGGGTCTACTTGGGGGGTAATGCAGGAGGATGGGAAGACCCAGTGTGTGCCTCAAGGAGATTTAACCTTTGGGGAAAAGTAACTTATGACTTGTACATTGTATGAGGTGATATAGCAGGAATGAACTGAACCATCTGAGTTTCACAGCGAACTGGGCAACTGAAACAATGACCCAAACCAAGCTGGTGTTGGTGCCCAACAGTTGAACATGCTGTTTCTCCTGTCCTGAGAATCCATCTTGACAAATGGGACTGAAGTCGTAGACTGTTCTTAGGAACATTTGGAGGAGAGGAGGAAACTCACAGAATGGGAGAATAACATGCACCTGTTAAAAGACAGGGGATAGTAGCTAATGAGAAATCTGTATGTTTGTTAGGTATAAAGACAGTTTAAGTACATAATATAAGTTGTAAATGTTGGTAAGAAGACATATCAGAAGCCCTCATTCCCTGTGGTTACCTAGTTGCCTGCAGGGAATGTGCTGATCACTTGATAAATGCCCTCTGTGTTGTACAAATTGTGTGAAGAGAAATATTTATGTAGTAGTGAAATAAACAGTACTGTGGATGCAAATGTTTCCTGCTTTATTGCTTTTATACGTCTAATGCAATAACAGACTGTTGGGTGTTTGGCAGTCTAGCACACATTTATGGAGCATCTCACTTCAGGGATAAAGTAAGCAATAAAGTTTTAATCAGCACCCTGAAATACGAGTTGACTGTCAAAAGCTGCCAGATTTTTGTTTATAACACTTGCACTCTTATTACTCCCCTTACTTTCTGTGTTTTTACTTCAAAGTTATAAACTACAATAATTTTTGCTGTATTCCCACTGCACACCTCTTTTGTATTTTCAGTAATAAGCGGGTATGAAGAAATCCAGGCTAGGAGGAGCGGGGGAGCTGCAGAGCCCATCATTTCCAGGCTGTTTGTGCCTGCTGGCACAGTACCATTAGCACCTGAGTGACATTGGTTTGGAACACCTTCCCAGTAATTGGCCAGCTGCAATTGGGCCACTGTCTGAGAAACTGCCACCACGCCTGGCAAAAGCTGCGCCTGCCCTACCATTTGCTCTCTGGAAACGGGCAAACAAGTGAGCACAGACATGCAGTGAGCCACCATGGATGGAGGCTGGACCCCTCATCCGCTTCCTGTCCCTCCTGGTTCTTCATCATTTTAAACATGCAAGACCCATCTCCTCAAAACCTCCAGGCAGCTGCCAGCCGTTAATGGCTTGTCAAACCTGCCCAGCAGGAGAGGGGGTTTCCCTGCAGTGATACGGTGAGCTCCCTCCACAGACATCCACGTCGTAGCGCAAGGCTCCACCAGGAGCTGGTGGCAAGTCCTTCCCGTTAGATCTGTTCTTCCACCACTCTGGCTGCGCTGCTCCTTCGGTGGTACCTCTCTTACCTCAAAAAACGCAATGACAACTGACAAGTTTTCAGTTTAGTTTAGCTGAGTTCAGATCCACCCGGACTGCTGCTGGAGGACGAGGCTCACGCCGCCCGCG
>NW_009708365.1:803-1063 GCF_000703405.1 Apaloderma vittatum | reverse complement strand
CACACACACACACACACACACACACCCCCCCGGTCCCGACACGATCCCACCCCCTCCCGGGGCTTACCCGGCCACTCCTCCCGGCACACGGGGCAGCAGCCGCCCGGGTCTCGGACCTTCACCCAGCCCTGCGCGGGGGGACACGGACAGACGGACACACAGACAGACAGACACAGACAGACGGACAGACAGACACAGAGACAGACAGATACACAGACAGACAGACACAGACAGACGGACAGACAGACACAGAGACAGAA
>NW_009708365.1:0-632 GCF_000703405.1 Apaloderma vittatum | reverse complement strand
ACACAGACAGAGACAGACAGTGCCAGACACACACACACACGAGACAGACACACAGACAGACACAGACACAGACAGACAGATGGACAGATATACAGACAGACAGAGACAGACACACAGAGAGACACACAGACAGACAGATAGACAGACAGACCAAAGACAGACAGACAGATACACAGACAGATACACACAGACAGACGGACAGACACACAGACAGATACACACAGACACACAGACAGCCACACGGACACAGAGACAGACAGATACACAGACAGACACACAGACAGACGGTGACAGACACACAGACACAGACAGACAGACAGACAGACAGAGACAGACAGTGACAGGCACACAGAGAGACAGACAGATACACAGACACAGAGACAGATACACAGACAGACGGACAGACAGTGACAGACACACACAGACACACAGACAGATACACAGACAGACGGACAGAAAATGACAGACACACACAGACACACACACAGACACACAGACAGATACACAGAGAGACGGACAGACACACAGACGGACAGACGGACAGATACACAGACAGAGACAGACAGTGACAGACACACACACACAAGAGACAGACACACAGACACACACAGACAGACACACAGACACACACA
>NW_009708364.1:0-93783 GCF_000703405.1 Apaloderma vittatum | reverse complement strand
AAAGAATTCAGTTAAAGTTCTCCATTTTTCAATTTTTTTTTTTTTGGTGAAAGTGCTGTGCCTTCTCGTCTGTTGCCTTCCAGAACAGGAGGTGTCTGACCTGAGTTTTATTCTTCAAGGAAGAATCACTTGAATAAAATCTATGGTACAACATCCCTTCACAAAAGGATACCAGCTCTGCTCTTATGAACAGTCATGAATCTGTGAGAGACCAGTCTAGGGAAAATATTTGGATAGTAGATGCAGAGTCAAATGAGGCTAAGTTTAAAACATTTCCTTTTTAAATGCTGAAGTACTGAAAGAGTTGCAGGAACAGTTATAACATCTAGCAAGTTGCTGCCTGTAGGCTATCATTATGGAGTGGAACTGGATAGGACTGAGTATATAGAAGAGAACAGTTGGAGTCAGCCTACTCAGTAATTTATGTTTCATCTGTCCTTATCTTTTCTTGTAAAGCAGTATTCCTCCTAACCTTTTTCAAAGGCTTCTAAAAGTCACACTTGTTGAACAATGACCTTCGAAAGTTATGGCAACACTTTGACTAAATATAGAAAAACACTAATAATGTGCTATCTAACACATTTTGTGCATCCCTTAGATGGTCAGTAATGTGATGAGAGGATTTAGCCAATAAATCTAAAATTAATGGTGGAGTGGCAACTTAGAATATCCAGACAGTAACATGTCACGTGGGCTTTTATGCACTATTAATCTAGTAAGATATTTATGGAGTGATTATTCCTTGTCATATATGTATCAAAATGTGTAATGATAAGATTTTTTTTAAAGCCTATGTCTTATCAAAAAATAAGGCAAAACGGAAAGTATGTAAAAAATTAAGCTGCATATAAACAAGAGAATGAGTAATGACTGAGGATAAGGAAGAATCTTTAATTCTCTATATTGTTGTGCAATACTCCACTTTCTTAGAACAGATGAAAGATATCAGAAGGGAAATCAGCAAGATCTCAGAGCCTTCAGTTGTCTTTCTAGGGTGATGAAGTACAATGAAAATGTACCCAAAAGATCTGTGAAAGCATGAAAGTCCTGGTAGGAAGTTTCTCAGAGGCTAAAAAAGATAGGCAATAAGAGAGATTTCAACAGCTTTAAATGTCTTTTAACATGCACACACTCATAATCTCATTTTGTAGTTTGATACTTTCGGGGATAATTATTTTCAACTATTGCAACTCTGAATTTTGTTTAGATTCACTAGGATAAGTCTACTTTTCTTTCATCTAAAAATCACTTCCATATGATCAGACTAATGAAGGTCACTCTGTTTCTTTGGAAGTGTCAGATCAAACAGAATGAAATGAAAACTGTCAAGTGGTTTCCAATAAGCACCAAGTGAGTAATTCTTCAGTACTGTGAAGCATGCTCAATACCTTGCTATATGGAGTGGGAGTTAAAGACCAGACTAAGCTGGTACAACATCTAAAGAAATCAGTTTCTCGTAACAAGTAAAAAGCAACTTCTGTGACTGAGTACTAAGAAGGGCATGCAAGAAGTTAATATTTTCACTAGTTTGCCAAGTTTCTAGAAAAGTGTTTATGTCTATCATGTTTATCATCTCTCAAACAAAGTTTTCATGATAATTTTTTCTCTAAATGAAAAAGAAAACACATCATGACGTGCATGATGTGGAATAACATTTGCCTTGCATTTTAAAATATTATACGATCTGTAAAATATAAAAACTTACCCTAAAGAGAAGTAAGATTCTTTGGAATTTAGTATGAAATAGGTAACGAACCCAAGCGTAGTTTTGCTAGACATCCACAGAAACAAATAAAAATATGTATATGCATATAGACACAAGTGTTGTCTAGAGAGATGGAAAGAGAGATTAGGGAATGAAATTCTCATACTCCTCTAGTGTCATCAGAGCTTTAAGAAGCATAGCAGGACATTTATGGAGGAATGGACCACCACAGTCAGTCCCACTGATCAGGCAGGATGCAGAGTCAGATTCTTCCCTGACCCCAGGAGCATCCAGACAAACCATCAGAAGTTAACTACATTGTTTTTTGGATGATATTAAATAAACCCCGAACTTTTTAGTAGCATTGTCCTAACTACAAAAACAGAGGATTCCCTTGCTGGAATGATTTGATTATCTTTCAAAATGTTTGGTTTAAGCATTTCCCTTTGTTTTATGTAAAAATTAGCTACTCCATTATTGAATTTAGCTATTTTCTTAAATATTCCTGATATAATTATGAAGATTTACAATAGATTTAGAAATTATATTTAGACTGATGAAAGGCACCTAAACTGAAGCCACAGAATGATGATTAATCTGATTAACTAAATGAGTGAATATGTAAATAATCCAATCGTTTCAGTTTTGAATTTATAGAAAAGTTTTCAAATAATACGAAAAATATTTTTTGTCTTTCCTTAGGAATGCAATTATTGCTTAAAAGTGACTAAGTATTTTTGCCATTAATATTTTTTCTAGGATTTCAGTTACTTAAGCTATTAGAAGGAAAATAATTTATAATTATGAATCTAATTTCAGTTCATGAATGATAGCATTTGTAACACTTAGCCTACCTATAAAATATTTAAGAGAACCTTTATTCAGAAGAAATGTAACTTGTCAGTGCCTGTATTTAAAAATGAGAGATTAAATTAGTGAAATGGTATTCTACTCTTTCTGTACATAAACAAGGATGCTATTAGCATTATTAAAGTATATTGGCTTTCACATATTAATGGTCTCATAGACTTCCTCACTTATTGATGCAAAAACATAATGGTAGGTTTGGCAGCTCAAGTCCTGAAGTGTCTGAAATTCATTACCTACCTAATGAAGCATATGGGCAATGAATTTAGAATTCGTAGTACCATGTAACTTTCTGCTGCCATCATGCATTCATATTTACATATATTTTTTTAATGTCATCAGCCTACTAACTCCTACTGAGTTTAGGCTGAGACATGCTTTTCCAATATATCTGCATTTGTTACTCTGAACATTGATTTGTTTTGGTTTTGATTTAATAGATCCAGTTCCAACTGTATGGGCAAGAAATATGTGGGAAATATTAACAGTACCAAAGTACCTAGAAAATTAAAATGGACATAAGGATTCTGCAAATGTGTGAAAATCAGGCTTCAAGATGCTGAAGCAAAGTTTTCTACACTGGTTATATTTCTACTTTTTTCTTCAAAAAGCAAAATAATTTCCTCAGGAGAAGCTCCACTCCCCATGAAAGCCATAAACTAAAAATTTAAAAGTTAAAGACTGAAACTGGCTTCGAGTCATTTTATCATGGATAAAAAATCTCTTCATTTGATTATTTGACACTAAATATTATGTGAGCTGTCAGAAAAACAACATCTTAAAAGCTAACCTTTTGTCATCTATAACTCTCAAGATCCAAATCCTTAGCACTGTAATACTTATTAAGCTGCATCAGCACAGGTAAACTGAAACACTTTGTGCAATGGTCAGTAAGAAACATAGTTGTTCCCGTTTGTTGGTCTTAACTCTGAGATCAGTTGCTGGGCTACAGTTGCTCTGTCTGCTATCTCGTGATGGGTAGTTATGAGCACAGAGCATCACAAATAGTTTGCTGTGCTTCTTCTGGCAATGCCAACTCAGTGGTTCAACTACTGTACCTCCACGGCAGGCGCCGCTCACTGGAGGTCAGCTGGGAGATGACTCCAGAGCTCCATTCACTCACCTACACAACAGTCATAGAAATTAGGGCGATGGCAACAATACTGAGCTTAGCTCAGTGGATGAACGAAAAGAAGCCATGTCTGCATCAGAAAATAAAACAGTGGGCCAAATCAAAACATCACAGTTTTGACTTCTAGCTTTGCCTTTGAAAGCAAAGAAAACTTTCCAATGAGCAAGGACTGATTCTGAAGCAAGGAAGTGAAAGTATTTCTTTTAAAAATATCTCTATGTAAATTTTAGACATTTTAAATCTGAAATAACTAATAAATTTGTTATTCACAACAGAAATAGAAAAGTGTATAAATTTATTTTATTTACATATTATCAATTTCATAATCATAGAACTATAGAATGGTTGGAAGAGAAGTTTAATGATCATCTAGTTCCAATCCTCCCGCCATAGGTAGGGACATCTCCCACTAGACCAGGTTGCTCAAAGCCCCATCCAGCCTGGCCTTGGACACTGCCAGGGAGGGGGCAGCCACAGCTTCTCTGGGCAATCTGTTCCAGTGTCTCACCATCCTCACAGTGAAGCACTTCTGCCCTACATTTAATGTGAATCCACCCTCTTTCAGTTTGAAACTGATATCTCTCATTCTGTTGCTACACTCCCTAATAAAGAGTCCCTCCCTTTCTTTCCCGTAGACCCCCTTCAGGTACCGGAAGGCCACCATAAGGTCTTTCTGAAGCCTTCCCTTCTCCAGGCTGAACAACTCTACTCTCTCAGCCTTTCTTCACAGGAGAGGTGCTCAAGCCCTCATGACCCTCCTCTGGACCCATTTTAACAGGTCCACGCCTTTCTTGTATGGCAGACTCCAGAGTCAGATGCAGTACTCATTACTGTAGTAAAATACTAGATATACAGCTTCCTTCATGATATTTTTTCAGGCACACCTGACTAGAAATTACAGTACAGACAGAAGCATATATACTCTAAAGAAAGTAACATTTACACAATGGATTATATATCATACTGGTGATTTGGGTAAAATAGTTACTACTGTTACAGAAATTGTCCTGAGAGGAGAAAAGCATTGCGTATCACAAGACTGTAAATTAAAGACTGTATTTCTGGTCAAGATAAAAACAAAATTATTTTTTTAGATTTACAATTACAGCCTTTTAGAAAAAATACTTTGATATTGAATTAAGTATTTCCTGAAATGAGCTAATTCCTCAGGGCTCTTGCTTCTACTTCAGATTGAAGCTTCCACATGTCTTACACCCCATTCTGTCTTGCCTCTCACATTTGCACCTACTTGCACAGACTCCAGAAGATGCTATCAGTCTGATACTGGTTAATCCGTATTTTTTAGGATGAGAAAGATAATCTTAGCTTCCCAACACTTGAAATCCTTAATGTCCTGAAACGTAATACGTCAGGACTTGAAAATAGGCTGAAAAATGACCCAGAGATCGTTCTGTGAGCAGCTTTTCTCCTACTTCTTTTAATGAGTACTCTCCAATTATGTGGCCAAGCAGTACTGGGAATTTGTTGAAATAAAAAGCAGATAGTTAAATTTAACACTTAAAATGACCTTACACACTCCAAAGTAAATATTCAACAGAGTCAACTAAAGAAATAACATCCATTGCAGAAGAAAGATTTCTTCTGGCATTTCCAAAACATTCAAATATTGTGACCATTCTCTGTGTAGCTATACAGCTCCACAATTATTACTTTTTTAATTAAGCTAAGATTAAAAATTAAAGGCTATTATAAAAGTGCTGGTATTTGAACTATTAGAAACCTGTAAGAAAAAGAAGTATTTTTTTTCCTATTTTTAATTTACATGACTAGTTTTCAAGGTCACATGGACCAGGTCCCAATCTATGGAGTCTAGTATGACATACACATGTATTTGTTTCTTAATAACTAAATAGATACATAAATAATTTTTAAAAATCTAAACCATTATACTATATCTTTCATCTTATTCCACTATTTTAGCTAATAAAAGAAAAAATATATATAGTGCCAATTACACCAGTCCTCAGAAAGAGAAGATTTTTTGTTTTGAGAGAGGATTGGGTTTGTTTTGAGGTGTTTGGATCTTCTTTAATCAGATGTGTTTCTTTATTCATGTTCTCTTTGGTATTCTAACACAGATCCCAACATCCATGAGACACTAAATGTACTAAACTTAACTTCAGACAAACAAACACACTTCAAAGTCACTGTTCTGATAAAGCTTAAACTCAGCAAATTTTGAACCTAACACACTATGTATGGTTAGACATTAGGAATAATTTGAGGTCAAACTCTGGAACAGGCTTCCTTGGGAGGTGGTTGATGCCCCAAGTCAGTCAATGTTTAAGAAGCATCTGGACAATGCCCTTAACAACATGCTTTAACTTTGGTCAGCCCTGAAGTGGTCAGGCAGTTGCCTAGATGGTCCTTGTTGCTCTCCTCCAAATGAAACAGTTCTGCTTTGTTCTGTTCTATCCCATCCCATCCCATCCCATCCCATCCCATCCCATCCCATCCCATCCCATTCTGCTTGCAGCAAAACACATAGAATGGAGCAAAGAAAAGGTATCCAGTTAAACCATTACTGTTGTCATCCTAATATGCTGCAGTGAAGAAAGTCGAGTGCTGAAAGCACAAAAAGTTAGAGAGAATAATAATACTAAAACTGTAATGAATATTTTGCAAAATTATTATACCTCTTTATCTGGAATATTGCACTCGTTTCTACACTTAAGAAGATAAAGCAGACATAAACATAGCCTGACACTTCCAGGAAAAACATTCATGGAATAGGCATTTCCTCTACTGCACACCAGTTCCCAAGTAAAAACTTTTCTAAATATTCTATTTCAGGTTACAAGTCAGACCAAGTCCAGATTCCACCACTTCCTCATCATATATCAGACTGTTCAACATCTAGTCTCCTTTGCTGTTACTCAGCCTGGGATTGCCCAGATCACTCTGATGGATCAGTCTCTCACCTGTCATACAACAGGCCTGCTGATAAAAAAGATTAAATACGAGCAGCTGATCTCCAGAACCTTTATGCTATTTCCTCTGCCTCCCTTTTTTGGCGTGATAAAGGGTAACACAATCCACAAAACACAGATTGTAAAGCCTCAGAATCACCACTTTAATATGCTTATGGTCCTGAAAATAGTAACAAAATTAAATTATATGAATTATATATAGCATTGCATAAGCCACTGTAACGATGATTCAGTATGCATATATACAAAATGATATCACCAGCTGGTGCAACCACCCTCCAAAGTCTTAGGACCTCTCTCACACAGCCTAGGTCAGTATTTACTCAGATTGGACTTGCAAAGGAGCTTTAGGGCTGTGAAAAACACTCTTTGTATTATTGATTTATTCCCAGCTCAAGCAAAGCTAAAACCATGATAAATTTATACTAAGGATAGCCAAAGTAAAATCCGTAGGCCAAATGTACTCCAGGGTGCTTAACTAGATTGACTCAGAACAACTGCAGGTTCCAATATATGTTCTTTGTCTATTGCATTCATTCTAGAAAAAGAGATGGGACACAATGTACACTAAAATCTGCATTGGCCTGATAGCACCAATTATGTGGCATCTAAATTTAGCCTGTAATCTCTGCAGAGCAGGACCTTTGTTTCCTGTTTGCTCTGTAATTACTACAGAAAATTATGGTCTGGCATAAATGAATATATATTGTTCTAATACAGTTTTTAAAATAACTGTGGACATTAAATGTTGGCTATCAAAATACGGATGAAATGTCAGTGCACGAGTAGTTTGATCACATTTTGAAAACTCCGTTTCTAAACAGTTCATTTTTTATTATTTCCATTTAATTTCATTTTGACTAATTTGTTATAAAACAGTAACATAGCTAGCATAGCTTTTCTGTTTGTATCATGGATAAAAATAAAACAAAATGGATTTTTTTGCAGTTCACGTCTGTATCTAGTCAAATTTACAATGTTCTGTGCAAGCTACTGTTTCTAACACAGTACCACCTTAAAACACTCACTCAAACAGCAAAGAATTTGGCTTGTCATATTCAAACAAAACAGGTCAAAAATAGTAGTCTTCTGAAAACATATGGCAGACAAAGGCTGGGGGTATGCTATCTGATCACATCTGGGTAAAGAGCTGAACATATGAAATTCAAAGACTTTTCTGGAACTATGAACAAAGTCCATATCAGACTTAGAAATTAAACTGTGGTCACTCTCACCTCTGACAACACAAGAAATTTGCTCTTACTATATTTTTGGTGATTCCTAAAGGCAAAAAAATAGATAAACTCATATGCTATCATGTAACTGACCTTAGACATAAGGATTAAGTCAGTGCTTAGTGTTTGGCAGGGGGCTTCCAGTAGCAAGAAAACAGAAGAATGGCAAATATTCCTTGTGTGTAATCATACATTTGCAAGAAAGGAATAAAAAAAATCATGCTTTCTTTGTTATGGTAGTCCACCTTACCAGCAGCCCACCTTACTAGTATGCTGCATCAGTCTTTGCAAGCATTTTTTTTCACTCTCTCTCTCTCTACTTTCCGTCGTGTCTATGAGGTTTTCTCTTGATATCTTATGAGGTTTTTTTTCTTCTTCTCTTGCCTCTTCTTCCACCAATTAAAATTACAGATGCAACTAAATTAAAAAATAGCCCAGGTGCATATATTAGCATCTGGGTGCCAGCTCCTGTTCCAGCTAAACAACAACATGAGTACTCGTTCCCCGACTTTGTCTCCAAGGGTAATGCATTTCCATCCCTTCCAAGGTAACCTGTGACTTCTCTCACTGCTAAAAGTGACCCAGAAGGGGTGACGATCACCACACAGAACCTTCCTTGCTGATGGCAGCACCCATCTCAGTCCTTTCTGAGATGTTTCTGGCACGCAGTGCTGGAAGCACAGGCAGTGTTTTCTAGCAGAAAGCAGACAGGCGGAGGCACAGACCTGCTCCATTTCTGCACAGACCTGCTCCATTTCTGCTCCTACAAGCAGCTGGAGGTTTGCTAAACTTAAGAATTCAGGGATATCTCAAATGCTATCTGAGAAGCTGATGAGATCAAGTTTAACAGAAATTAACATTTAAAAATAAAGACTGTTATTTGCCTAGTTGTTTGGGGTTTTTTCCATGTCTCACACATTACAACCAGAAAAGTAATGGGAAACCACTATGGTATAAAACCATGAAAACACCAATAACGCTTCCGAACAGGCCTGCACTACTATCTCTAAACCCGATATACTTTTCCAGCATTACCTGAGCTAGAGATAGAAGAGCCTAGGCCTGAGCTATGACAGCGATTTTGATAAGAAAAGTCCCAGAAAGAGGAGGGAAGCAGGAGAGCACAGCCAGAGTGAAAGACAAGCGCAACAACGTGGCGCAAACAGAAGAACAAGGGAAGGAGCACGAAAGAAACGAGCTGGTCTGCCCCAAGGTGTTGCAGAGAGGGCAGCAGCAGGTGGGGGAAGCAGATCTGAAGGAGAGGGGCAAGGAGAAGCATAAAGAGGCACATTTGAAGAATTGGAGGAGACATGTGGAAGAGGATAGTGTTGGGAAGGGGGCTGGACCACACACTCGGAAGGCATCACTCAGGGCACATCCTGCCATCCCAAGCAAAAATCCCTCAACCCAGTGCCTAGACAGCTTTTAGCCTCAGAGGGAACTCAGGTGTCTTTTCTTAACGACACATCACATCTTTAAAATATGCTATAAATATGAAAAGTAAGGTCTGAAGTGTTTTTTTAGATCATTAAAATCACTCATAAAATACTCAGAAGTACGAACATGAAAATGGAGCAAGTATGTGAAAAAACGATCAAATGGTTTTGGCACTGATGGAGGCAGATCTGTGATAGCACACTACCAGGTGACTTCTGTCCTTCAGGAGTTTTCTACCAGCTAAAACATGAACGAAAATCTCATGATTTCCAAAAGTGCTCACCACTCATTGAATTCTGTCATCTTGCCCATATCTAAAAACAAATGCAAAATCTGAACTACCTTGTAATCAATTGCTCACACATATTCTGAAAAAAGACATATTCAGATATGTGATTATATCAACTTCAGCAATAAAAAGAGTGTCAGCATTGCACTAACAACATTCACAAGGAGAACTCCTGCAAAAAGTAAATCCCAGTAGCAACGAAAAGATAATGATAGCTAAAATCCAGGTAATTTAATATTAAAACACAAGTAAATAAAATAAAATTTTTAATTAAGGCTACAGTGAAAAATATTAAAATCCTTGAAAAGGAGAATTAAAACTAGAAGGATAATAAGACTTTTTTTGGGTAAATGGGATGCTTTTGTTAAAAAGGGAGTTTTATAACTCCCTTAAATAAACAAGACAAATAATCCAAATGATACAATATTTTTGAGATTTAAAATTTCACTCTTATGAAGTAGTAATAGCATTTATCAAGAAATAGAAAACTCCTTTCTAAAAAAAAGTTCATGATCTCAAGCAACTGCACACTCACAGATTTCAAGGTTAGACAGTAACTTTGACTGCCCAAATGGACCTTATATAAACACAATTGATCGGGAATTTAAGATTCTTGTTCTTAAAGTGTAGGATGCTAATGCACTTATAAATAATATGCTGTTGTTTCACATTCTTTCTCTTCTGGAGCTTGATCATTTTGGATATTTACTTGAAGTCAAGATGGGCCACAAGTATGGTATAAGTGGTATTCATATTTTAAAGGCTAATCACTAACACTACTCCTTTTAATTCAGAAAATTGACCGAGTCTTTCTGGCCACTACACAACGTAATGCAACATTATTCTACCACTGACAAGACATAAGTCTCAATTCAGCATTTATTATTTTCAGATTTTATTTTCTATAAATGTTAACAATTTGTAAAATGAGACTGAATCAAAGTTTAAAATTCAGTGTAATTAAAACCAGATTTTTTACTGTAAATAGGAAGTCTCATTTTCAAACTGTTAAATATGTTTAAACGCAAAATAACTCAGTCATTACTTTCCTGAAGAATTGCAAAGTCTTTTAGTCAATTAAATGTTTCAAAAAATATGTTAACACATCTTTAATTGTTTAAGATACGAAAGAAAGACTTTGTATCCTCACAAGTACTCTTAATTTAATTCATATTTGCGTACTACTGAATTCTTTTCCATTCTTCAGAAGGACATGGTACTAACAACTTCAGAGACAACAGAGCAAGTGAGTCAGACCTGCAATCCCATCCCGTGTGGCAGTTCCTTCCCGTCCCTTCACATTTTGCTCATAACACTTTTTCAAGTAAATTTCCTTCTTTCTGAAGCTACTGAGACTCTGGTTTCATTAAATCAAAGAAAAAAAAAAAGTTGTTTCTTCAAGCTGAAGATTCATATGACTGTTAAAGATTTTCACAAAGACTTTTTGAACAAAGGGCAGTAAGTTACATAAAACCAGTCTGTTAAAATATTACACCACTTGAGCATAAAAGAAGGAAAAAATGCTCCTATCAACGCTATTAATAGGACTTACCATGGTGGAGGAGCAAACAGTAATTGGTGACTGGATAGGTTGAAGGTTGCAGTGGGCTGAAGATATACATGCTTTGGCCCTTTTACTGAAATCACCTCTATCACCTCAGTCTCCAAACATTTTAAAAACAGCAGAGTAAATTGCAGAATATTAAATAAGCTTGAATTTTCTTGGCACCATAGAGCAGATTTTTTTTTGTCTGTATTCTGACCACCTCTGTTGATTAACTTGGTCCCCAAATGATGACCAACAGAGGTTTAAAAAAGGTACAAAGCAGAGTCAAACACTGATTTTCTCACAGCACCATACTAAATCCTCTCCTAGGTCAAAGTAGGAAGAATGTTCTTCTTCTGTCAGGTTATAGTACCTGCCAAATGATTCAACCAGTTAGCTTCACATACCCATGGCTACATAATACAGTATCAAAAAAGCAGTTAATGTGAAACATTCCCCTACCAAACCATGCCTCCCTTATTCAGGGTGGGTTTTGTTGGTGTTTTTTTTTGTTTTTTTTTTAACTTTTCTGTCAAAATTATTTAAAGATGTTTTAAAACCCAATAATTTCCACATCACTCTTCTAAAAGGTCTCTTCCTACCCCACAGCCTTATATTCCTCACTGGACTTTATCTTTGTTGCTCACAAACTCACAATAATCAGAGAACTCACTCTGTGGTCCTATTTACCTGATGAGAAATTTGGTCAACCACTCTGCTCTCCCATGTGTTTTGGAGAATAGATGACAAAATTTTACTAACACTTATGATTTGATCGAAATTAAGTGCCTCTATCCAACACAGCACTCCAGCCTGCCTGTTCTTCAACACAGACATTTTTAGGAACATAAAACTTAGAATATTCTTTTCTATTCAGAAGTCCCTGGTGTATGACTAGCTATATTCCACCTGAATTAGCATACAACACAAAGACTGGTAACTAATTCTCTTCACAGGCTTGAGAAGATAAGTGAGCTCTGAACAAGTCCCCAGCACTGTTATCACCTAATACACTTCGTAGCTCTGGGGCTTCTGAAAAAGCTGTGTTGCTTTTACTCAAGAATATAACCAGAACTGGTGAAGGGTCACCTTGTAGTCTCCCATCCTTTTTGGGAGCACTACAACATCTGAAATAGGCAGTTTAGATCTTGCCCTTTGTCCCTTGAGCCACATGCTTCTAGTATATATAGCCTGAGAAGTGATACATAACTGTAATTCCCTGATCACTCAGACATTTCTGGGGCATGTTATTTCCTATTCTTAAAGGACAGCTCTCCCCAGTGTTCCAAAACAACTTCTTACTCCTTCCTAAAACGTCCCATAACGTTCTTACAAATCCTGGAGCAGCAAATCTGTGCTAATGAAGTGGTTTCAGAAGTAACATACCACCCCTTTCAGAGCTGTAGCTTTATCTTGTTATTGCTATTTCTTTATGAACAAATGGTTTCTTCCTTCACTCCCATGGCACAGAGTTCTCAAAGGAAAAATGATGTTTTAGCTGTAATGT
Organism: Apaloderma vittatum; assembly: GCF_000703405.1. Classification (NCBI taxonomy): domain Eukaryota; kingdom Metazoa; phylum Chordata; class Aves; order Trogoniformes; family Trogonidae; genus Apaloderma; species Apaloderma vittatum. The sequence goes on along the minus strand of NW_009708364.1, from coordinate 81,114 downwards.
AGTACCTCAGGACGATTAATAAACCTTGCATCTTTATGATACAGGAAAGCTATTTCTCAGGTTCTTGAGAAGTTCTTGAAATAGGTAGAATCCAGAGAACAGAAAACTGGAGTTTATTCAGTAATTCAACTTAAAAATATTAAGAAGATAACTGCATACAAGTACAGTTTTCTCTTACACTGTTTTGGGGTTTTTTTTTAATACAGTCTTGGTAACCAGGAGTTTTACTACTGGATGACAGATTCCAGATTGCATGAACTTGTTTATTCAAGTGGTAAACTCTTATTTATATATTCAACAGTTCTAAGAGAAAAACACATGGATGGCAGTACAATGGAGACGGCTATTTTATTACGGTTGAGAACAACAGTACAGCTGTAATTCAATGTGGAGTTTCCATAAATTTTGTTGTGAAAGTGATGACAAGTTGATGATTTTGCCATAAAACTGTCAAATACAGCAAATTACTCAATAAGTGCCTTTTTATGGAGTGGCACAGACACTCAGACTCTTTTCAGAGTACTTGAAGCACAGCTCTCCTAACAACCAATTATAACGTACAGCTTTTATTGTTTAAAAAAAACCCCAACAAACAAACAAAAACCACAAAACCAAAATAACTCTTCTGAAGACATCCTCTATAAATTATTCATATATTTGTGGACTTGGTTTTAAAAACTGCCAAAATAAAATTTCAAAACGGAATCACCTGGTCAAAATGTGTAATTCTTGATCAAAATAGTCTGCACTGAAATGCTTGTATTTAATGTTATTATTTATGCATTTAATTTAATGTAATTAACCTCTGAAGTGATATTTTGAGAGTTCACTACATTTCACCAAATTCCTCAAGAAGATATGTGTTACTTTGGCTTCTTATAATCTTGAAAATGAGATTCTTTGGTCAGTAATAGATTATTCCTTCACAGAGTTCTATAAATATTCATTTTCAGACCTCCTCTATCTCTTACACAGCCAGAAATCATATTACAAAATTTGGATGTAAAGCACTAGAAAAGTTAAACCACAGAAAGGTTACTCACTGTTATCTTTTGAATGTGTGTGAACACAGCAGTAGGAAGGCCTGCTACTTAAAGTTTCTTATATTTCCGGAATCTAGCAAGATCTAACATAGCTTTTGTAATTACTTTGGTATTTCTGATTCTAAGACCGTAAATATGTTTTTATTATCTGTCAGTATATTTCTACGTTGACTTATTACCAGCTTTATGTATTCATTACATAGGAACTGATGGAGAATAAAAGGAATTTTGAAAGTTTAATTACTTTACTATATTCAAAGTTGCTTATGAACTCATTCAATTTAAAGAAAACAACATTTTCATAAGCAGTAAAACAAAGTGTTTTGGAGCTGTGATGCATTATGTAGAGAGAAAAACATTGTTGTAGAGCATATGGCTCTGTAAGGATACAATGCTTTTTCGAGGGCATTAAAAGAGCAAAGAGGTATCTTGCTCTTTACCACAACTTTTCCTCAAGACTAGATACAATCATCATTCTTATGTATTCTCTAATGTATAAGTTGAAAACAAATTATGATTTACATAGAAAAAAATCCAGAGATTTAAATATATCATGTAAACATAACATGATTTACTTTATAGAGCCAAGTTCCTTTTATGTAGTGTAGATACCATATATTTGCACAGATAATGAAGAGTTGGAGAAAAAAGTTCAAAGAAAATAATTCATTTGTATGAGCTTATCTTTAATTTCTGATTTTATTTCCTAAAGAAAGACTAAACCTATGCAACACTATGACAAATCTTTTAAAAAATAATCTCATGACCATTGACTTTTTTGCAATTCTTCATTGAGATCCTCACACAAATGCCTTTTGAATTTCATGGTTTTGTATAGAATGTTTACTTTTTTTCATAAATACTTTAAAAAGGCACTAACGGTTTCTAAACATAATTCAAAGTTAGACTTGAATGAGCATAAAGTACATTCTCCTGCAAGCAGAATGATTTAAGTGTTACCAATGTTAGCACAGAAGCCAGAACCTCCAGGGTTTTAATTCCAGTTGATGACATACTGACCCATCCCGTGACCAGGAATGCAGCTGTATTTTAGAGCAGCTGCAAGTCTCATTTAGTATTTATAACATATCTGTTCAGTGATATTGGCCAGATGATTGTGTTTGGTTTTTGTACTATCCCTGTAACAGCAAAAAGCAACGGACAACACATCCGTACAAATCCGTTCACCTTTTCAGCTTCTTACTTCTCAAAGTGTGAGATCCCGTGCTTGGTCTGGGATGGGGTAGTGCACTGGATACAGCTGAGATTATCAGTTCCTGCATGACCAAGGAGCGCAGCCCTGTGCTCCTGATCCTTCCTGATGGGATCTGATGCATTTGGCAGCCTTCAGTGTGGCACTGCAGGCGGCTGCACGGCACAGCAGTATACAGCTGCTGCAGGGGAGCACGGGTGGCACAGTGCTGATGCTCAGGTCATGAAACTGGACTGATTTGAACAAGTACTGATAACCGTGAAGGTGTGACCGTGCAGACCAATATCTGTATTCACAAAGAGGGGAAAAAACACGGGAAATGGGAAAGAGCCTGCAGGTGAGGTAGTCAGGGAGGACTTGCAGCAGGACTCTGGTGCAAGGTCCAAGTACGATGGAGGGAACGCTCTCTAGGGCTGCGGGGAACAGAAGGGACTCTGCAACTGGAGCAGGTTCTCCGGTCCAAGGTTCAGCTCTGGCTGAGAGAAAGATTTGTGAGGATGAACTTCAGACAACACCCTGCGTGCAGCTGCCTTGGCGTGATATGTGCCGGACTGAAGGGCAAAACAGCTGCACCAGATGGAGCCCTGCAGGGCAAGGCAGGCTTTGGAGGAGCAGTGTTAGAGAGCACCCAGTCAGAGAGCACCCCAGCTGTCTTTCTCATCCCAGGAGAGTCTTTCTATGTTCAGGACAAGACAGTACTGTGAAGGGGTGAGAGGGGTGAACTGCTCCCATGGTAGCTGCAGCAACACCAAGTGGATCATGTCTGTACAGATATTTAGTAGGCATAACTCAAGCCAAACAGAGCATTCCTCATCTCCTTCATACAACACACATGAGGAAAAAAAAAAACCATGCAACTAAAAATAGAAAAATTACTACTGTTGTTTTAAAGAAGTACTTTAAGTGACAGTATGTATTTGAAAAATAGCATGAATTTGAAAAAACCTTTTATGTCACATTGTAAATTCCTAGCATTCCCATCATGGTCTCCTTAAAATTCAGAAGTAGTAAATACCTCTTGAATAGCATTTATCTACAATTGTACAAATATAAATTATCTAAGCATGAAAAAAATCTTCATGAATCTGTTTTGCTGCCTCAAGAAGACTGGATCAAAAATGGCCATGATCATACTTTATCTCCCTCCATTGCAGAAGTGCAGACCCTGTATATTTCTGACAATAAATATTTTGTTTACTTCAAAATTATTTCACTAGCAGCAGCAGAATGATGTTAGAAGATGCTATACTGCAGCCAGATGTACATGAAAGAGCATAAAGGGAAATGACCTGTATCTATTGCACCATAAATTGCACTTCTGCAGTCAAAGATATGGACAGTTTTAGCACAGAAAAATAATAGTAAAATCACAGCAAAAATAAATCTTGTATTCCTCAAATTCAAAATCAACTAATAATTTTTGGAATTCTTATAGAAAAAAAGTAAGAAATCATCCTGTATAATAGATTCACCACATCACTAGCCCCAGATACAAGTTGGGTTACCACATACTCATTTATGATTTACAGTCTTATAGCTTGCTTGCTTTTTTTTTCCTGTATCAGAAGGAAGCATTTAATCTATTTTAGAAGGCAATTTCACTTAGTGAAGTTCTGTTTTCCAACAGAACAAAACTCAGTCATGTATACAATTCACACGAGGGCATATAGGAATTATGCTTGCATTTCATGTAAAGTCTATAATTCTTATCTTCAGAAGACTTGTCTCAGAATAAAAAATTTAAATCATACTAGAAAATACTGATGGGAGTACTGCATATGTTGGCTTTGAATAAGCAGTGTAAAGGTAAAGTATATGTACTCACTTAATCTGAATTCAACTGAGTATGTTATTCTAAAATTAATTTCCGCGTCAAACAGTAATAGGTTCTTATGTAATCCATAAGCACTGTCCATTTCTTCTCAAACTTCAGATAAAACAAAGCTTCTCTCTCTCACTACTACATTTCAAGGCCAGGACAAGAATAGCAGTTAAATAATGTTATTTCACACAGGATATAAAGCGTATCTTATTTACAACAATACAGTCCAGAAACGCAATGTGATTTTGACATGTTATGGAAAGTATTTACCTGATGCAATAAAAAAAAAAGACTTAATGTGTAATTATTTTTTTTTTTTAATTATAGGAAAAGAGGCTTTCAGCCTGTGTATACACCTTCACAGCCATCAGTTTCAGGGAGCACCCTATGTTTCCAGGCCAAGATGTACAGGACAGTTTGTATCCACATAAAGTGAATTGCCTGTGTTCACATGCAAAGCATTTGGCCTGAGTATTCTCTAAGCTCCACAGGGGACCTCTAGAATGACAAGAAAATATTGTTTTGGTAGTTTTTAGTTCTGAGTGCTCAAAATAATAACTGAAGATATGTAACACTCCACCACAGGGGGCTGCTGTTATAGCATGGTCGTGAAAGTGTGTTTCATCCTATAGTGAAGGGCATAAGGACATACATGCAAACAAGAGCGACAAGACTATGTCTTCTATAGGTTTCTTCTAAAACTTAATATAATTTTTCCACCTTAGACATAGCTAGTTCGTTAATTCTGGAAAGGGAAACCAGAACTGAAGAACTAATAGAGACTAATACAGAGCATCATCTGGCTTGTGCGTCAACTGAGGGGAGATGAAAGGAGAGGCTGTGGCTCTATTACGAGGGGATGGAATTGAAAGCTTCTTACAAGCCTAAGGCTATACTCCGTGAATTCTTTCTTCTTCATCCTTAAGAATAAATGCATTTCTTTACCTGTAGTGATCACATTCTGTATTTTTGACAATATGCTTCCACTATGAAGGCAAGCAGTAAGAAATTAAGGTGAAAAATTTGAAATATATGATCACTTTCACTTTCACTTACATTTCTTCTATATGCAATTTGGAAAATCTGTGTCAGAACCGCCTCCTGATGGGACTTCCCTTCTCACAGTAAAGACATAAAGCATCTGAAAAATGCTACGCTTATCAGGTATTACAACATTTGCTGCATTTTCTGAAACGTTATATGATATCAGAATCACCACTTACTGCGGTCAGTAATTATTGTTCTGGCCTCTTGATTGCTTGTCTTGTTTTTTAGATTTTGTGCTGCAGTTATTAGTTCATCCAGCTGGGGACGTCTTTGCTCCAGATCCTGTAGTATTGCCTAGTTGCACACAAATACAAAAGTAAAACAAAGAAAAAAGCATATAGATCTGTTGAGAAGACCATGTATAAAGGCTTTGATTTAAAGTAGAAAGATTGTTTGCTATTTCAAATAATACGAAGAATTTGGTCTAGACTTTCCAAATATTGTTGTTACTCTTCACATAAAAATACCAAGAATAACTTGAAATAATAATTCTTAAAGAACCTATAAAACCAGATATAAAATGACAAACAGTCTTCATGTGTTAACCCATCTAATTAAGCAAAGGTAAGGTATTTTTCTGTAAAAAGCTGCAGACAGATAATATTCTTCTATATTCTCTTAGATTTTATAGTGTATTTTAAAATATATATAGGGCTTTACATTATTGCCAGATTAGGCAATATTTTCCTAGTAAATCAAGAAGTCTAATTAATAATTTTTTTCTTAATATTTTAAGACTGTTTAATAACTATTTATTAGTTTCAAGCTAATGTAAGACTGTTAACTCTGCTTTTTGTGTCCTGACAGCTTACCTATCAGACAAGTAATTAATACAGACAATAATTTGTAACTTAGTCAAGCAGATACAAAACGATCAGGCAATCCGACTAGAAAGTAAGAGATGGATCTAGAGTTTCTCACAGGGAAAAACATGGGCTTCAAAATAATGACTCATGGTCTTTAGAAAGTAGTAAAAGCTAAAATAGAATAGCTTTAGACATAACAAAAATGAGAACTCAAGGAAAATAAGGCACATAAGTTATATGCATATATTAGTTTAACTTACATTGAAGGATTAAGGAAGGGCAAACAAGGAATCAATTCAGTGTTTTCCCAGACAGAAAGCATCCAAGTACATATTTAAAAGACACTGACCAAATCTAGCAATTCAAATCCCTATCATGTAGCTTCCAGAAAACATGTTCATTGGATTTGGTCTTGGGAGTTGGAAGTAGCAATATTTATCACCAAATTATGAACAAATGGCTTCTTTTTTGGCCCACAATTTTGTGTTACCAGAACAGAACAGCATGCTCTCAGACAGCGAGTAGGTGCAGTATATCAGTTATGAAGCTGACAACAAAGTTCAGTGGAGCACTTTATATTTTTCAGGCTTTTTTATGCGGACAGTGGTTAGGCAATTTGTTAGCATGCTCACCTGGCTGTTGACTGTGTGCCTTGAGTATTTTATTGTCTTAAAAGTCATCCCCCTCGCCTAAAAATGCTTTTAATCTAAATAATCATACTTTATTTTAAAAAGCTGTTATTCACTGGTTGTACTGAATGGAAAAGTCCTGCAGAATCTCACCTTGAATTTGGCACTCCAACCTGAGATTAGAGGTACATAATTTGAGCAAGTTGCAGATGACAGATAAAGGCCTAATATAATTTTCTGTTCAATGAGATTAACGAAAAAGCATAAGAATATCACTTCCAGTAACTAGAGCATTTATCGTCAAAAGCAAGCTAAAAGCTTCACAGTTGCACTTTTGTTCAACTACAAACTCTTCAGGAAAAAAAAGATAATTTTCAATATACGCATCTAGCTACATTCTTGCCTTTAACTTCTGTATCATACCCAAAAGTTTCGATGGTATTTTTTTCATTTGTATACTGATTGGATTGCATACAAAACATGCAGTTAAAGCAGCAGCTTGCATAATTAAGCGAAGAATAAATTTCTCATTAGAAGGCTCTCCTTAGTGAAAGCACTCAAGAAAAAGAAATTAAATCTACTGATGCAGTTACTACCTCTATGTGCCTTCAAAACTCTATTTTTTAGGAAGAAAATGAGTGGCATGAATTCTACAACAGAAAAACATCCGCATTATACATATTGCCAAAATGGACTGTGCAGAAGGAACATTAAAACGTGTAGAACGTGCTCGGATGATTGTGTGGCCTCCAAAGTAACATCCCCCTTTCTTATTCCTTCCCCTGCCTAGAAAATGTTTGACAGAGGAAAGAAAAATTAAGGTCTTACATCAAGAGTGACTCTAAACTTTTCCCCAAAGTTTCCTAAATATATTTTTTATATTTTGATACACTGAATATGAGAATGGTTTACCTGATCCAGCCTATCTAACCAGATATTAAATGTTATATTTGCACCATAGACAAAACCTTCTGCTATATGAAATCCAGTAAGAAACAACGGACTAGGTAAGGACTGTTCAGTAAGGATTTGCTCCATGCCAAAATGAGTGAATGGAACTGATGTATGACTGAGTGCTTACAGAATGATTTACCCAAAAGACTCATCCACAATTCCTGAAGTGGATACTCAGAAAAACCAGTAATGCCTCTTCAAAGTGAGTCTTGCTATTCCCTCAGGGACACAATGATCTTGTCCTTATGTGGACCGGGAGGACATCCTTCCCTCTGCCATTTAATGTGAATAAAACTAATTTCTGCCAGATGTATTAATGTTTATTTTTGAAAGGTCAAAAAGGACATTTTGAAATCCTCATACTATAAAGAAATCTGAAGATTCTTTGACCTGACAAGGGACAATAATATATATAGGGGGCCGGTTAGCTCAGTCCGTTGAGCATAGCGCTAACAACGCTAAGGTTGTAGGTTTGATTCCCGTTCGGTCCCCATGTGTTGCCTGATCTAGTCGAGAGGTGGCGTCCCTGGCGACAGGGAGGCTGGATTAAAATGATCTCTAAGGTGTCTTCCAGTTTAGGCCATTCTATGATGATATAATTACAGAACAGATATTTTTCTTCATTATCTTAGAAAGGTAACAACTCAGAATAACGGAAAGAAAATGCTCCTCAAATTAATGCTATTTTTTGTTGTTTTAATATGAGAACCTTACCCAAACAATGTTCTATTTTCTTTGGTTAAAATTTCATCAATTAAAATGGCTGTAAAATTACAATGTTTATTGGTACAATTTCACCAATTACAGTCTTTAAGACTTCATATACGTTCCACATGAACCTACATCGCATGTACTCGTACATTTTCCTGATGGAAAGTTGGATAAAAGTAACTACTAAATAAAACATGTCATTCCAGAGATTTCCTGTGATCCTGTAGCATGAAAGTAAACAGCAACACTTGAGCTCCACTTAAAGTATTATCAAATTCAAAAACATATCCTGTGACTCGACAAACTAATCATATAAATTGATTTTGTAGGTAAAAATAATAAAAATAATTATGCTAGGAAGAAAAGTGCTTTGATGAATACAAATTTAAAAGACCGTTAAATACAATTTTGAGAAAGAAAAATCAAAAACTCCGCAGCTTTAAAGTATTAGCTGAAATTATCTAAAACAAACAAAGAAACAAACAAAAAACCCCACATCTTCAGCCAAACATTTAATGTTGTAAAACTGGATCCTCAATAGAAAAAGTAAGTGCAAACTATTAGAAGACGTTGTTACAACATCTATGGGAAGAAAAATTCATTAATAGTGGCACCTGCTGGAGGCACAGCAGATACAACAGATCAGATGCCTCTGATTTAGAATGTCAGCACAATGAGAAAAATGTAAAAATGGGTAACAGAGAATTAAAAGCTATTGTTAAAGGGGTTTCAGAATAAACAGAAATCTATCTAGTACCCATCAGGTCACTATGTGCACAGGTGTAAACACATATGGAGTCAGCTACGCTAAAAGAATTTATTTATTTTTTAATAAACATTTGTGTTCTTACGCATATAATTTCCCTTTGCTCTCACCTACCTAGTGCTCTGTAAAGGTATAGTAACGTATTCTGAAAACATTATAGACCACATTTTAAAAAGAAATTTGTGTTTAATAATAAATGTAATTCAACATGAATAGGTCAACAATGAAGAAGGGCAATTGACATCTGTGGTTGTACAAATACACCTTCAAATCCTCAAAGAGCTTTTCTTTTTCTTCCATTTACCTATAAGTGCCAACATAGTAATGCTTGGTGACAGCACAGTAACGGAAGGATGAGATTCAGTCATCAAGCCTTCCTACAGTTTGTTAGACAGTGATGTTATTCGCTTTTAACAATCTTTCCACATTTGTGGATAGCAGCTGTTCAAAAGAAAAATCCAATTTTCAGGTTTCTAACTTTTATGATTTCTTTACACAAAATGGGGGTTAAGATATGGAACAAATTGTTTAAGTCAGCAACTGAAATAACTTGTATAAAAACTGCTAAAAATAAACTAAAAACTGAAACAGGTGAAGTCTGACAAATTCTTCTTAGGACTGCAAGGTTTGAGACTGGGAATTAGAATGTTCTCTAGATTTATAATGTGCGGCATGCTACAGCCTGTATATTTATCAGTCTATCCATTTGTGTAGTACATGGTATAAAAGATAGGATCTTTAAAATCTATCCTTTTCTTTTTTCCCTTGCTTTATGGCAAGCATTATTAAACTGGAATATAAGAATTCCAACCTGCTACCAAACATTCAGCTAGTCATTTAATAGTGCAGATTATGGATGCTGCTTTTTAGTATCAGAAGCAACTTTTCTCACACCAAAGCCAGGGCTTTTCATCTCCTATTGCTGAAATTTAAACATAAATGGGAATTAATGTTGGTGTTCTGCAACATAATTTGTGATTATGCCTTGTGATTGTGTCTGTATCCTGCTTTAAAAGGGCTCTGGGTCTACTTCATAACCATTTTATATTCTTAAATTAAAAAATACCTCTGAAAAGATGGAAGTTAAAATGCCATTAAAGAAATGAAATCTCATTGGTAAAGTAGATCCTGTAATTCCTTTTTAGTGTTTAACTGAGGAGTCTTCTTAAATGGTAACAATTATAATGTTTTCAAAAATTTTCTGTGTATTTACATGCTACTGTGGAACATAGTTTCCTCTTTAATAATTCTTTTTCACTAGGTAAGAATGCAAACAGTGAGTAATCCGAAAAATATGTTGGTCAAAAAGCAGATTTAGAGCAGACCTTCCATACAAGAGCAAATTGGGAGCACCATTGTAGCATAAACAAGTCACGGCTGAAGACTAAAACTTCCCAGCTGTTTGGGATGACTCGTTTTGGCCCATCTCCAATCTGGTTTCATGGAATGAACCAGTGGACGACAAGAGCACAACTGAATGATTAATGTGGGAATGAAAGAGACAAGGATGATATATTTTAATTCTTATGATCCTATTCACCTCTCCAAACTCACCACGATACTCTTAGAAAAAGCATGATTCCATTAAAGAGTTGTTGAGAAATTATTTGCTCATCTTTTGAAAAGCTTTAGACTCTAAACCTTAAATTTAAACAAAAAAAAGTGAAGCGATTAATTCTTGAGTAAAATGTATAGCCATGACAACTTTTACTTAAAACAACTGAGTTTCTTAAGGCTGGTTGGTTCTCTAAATATAACATGTTATATACACACCTAGAAAAAGAGGAAGCCTTGGAAAAAAGCTTGCTAACAATTTGAGAAAATGCAGATATGCAACACCTACAATTCATCTGCATAATAAAATTGGTTTTGTTAAGTTATTCCTCCCAAGCACAATTTGAATTTGTTTTCTTGTCACTAAGCAGGAAGGGAATATGAGAGAAAATTATAATTTACTACTCTCTACATTTAAACATAGAATTATGAAATTATGAAAGCAATATAGTACAGTGGAGTTTTCTTTTCAAACAACCATTGTTTTGGTTATTAGCTGTTCTGTGTTTTCTCTCCAAAACATGCATAACTTTAGGAAAATTAAAGTTACTATTTAGCAGTGTTGCTAGTTGATTTGTACCTGTCAGTGAAATCAAGACATTAACAGAATGGACAACATTATTTGATTTTGCCCGAGTGATTTATGCAGCTTAAGTTTTCACAAGCACTTATTTTTATGCCCACTTAGGGCCCACGCAAGAAGTGCCTAAGCTCTCAGCACGGACTTAGTGAATATATCAGCTCCATCAGTGATGATGCGGGAAAGACATCAGTGATGGCTTATCAGATGTCTCACTAGATGCATGAAAAAGCATCACAGAACTTTTTGTATGCTTTTTGTGACAGTCACTCAACGTTAGTGGCATTGGAAATGTCTGAGGACTGCTCCTTTAAATGTGCAGCCTTCCCTTGATGTACACTAACCAAACTAAGCAGAATGGGGAGCATTTGATTTGAATCTCCACGCTTTAATCAGTGTATGGTGATGGTGATGGCTAGAGCTGCATCACTCTCACACTCTCTCTTCCTTCCCTGCTCCACATTTGACTGTAGAAAAGGACTTTAGTAGCAGGTACTGCAGTATCTCTAAGAAAAGGTGATTGAACTGTAGGAAAAACCCCAAATATTTAAAAACAAAATCTGACTTCACAGGAAACTCAGTTATACCACTCCAGAACTGCAGGAGGCAGATACCCCTCTAGACATCCGCAGATGAGGTAGTCAGCAAGGAAAAGTACATGCAGCATGAGTCAGAGTCACAAGAAAGGTGCAGGAATGAGACTTCCTGAGAAGCTAAAAGAAGCCAGCCAAGGCCCACTGAGACGTTTTGTATTGTCTTCGTAGACTATCAAATTAGGCACCAACACTAGGAAAAAGTTAGCATACACATAGGTTGCAAGACCAATGTAATATGAGTTGAAGCAGATCCAGCAAAGCAGAATGCACCCTAGCTTTAGAAATAAAAGGGTGGAAGCAAATAAAACTTCAGCCTGCATCTGAATAGATTTTCAGACTATGAAAATAGGCTGCAGAGACGTAAGGCTGCAAGGCACTAGCTCTCTTGTAGCGGGATGGCCAGTTACTGCATTTTAAAGACAGATACTCAGATGTGAAGTTACATAAGACTAAATTTGGTTATGCGATATGAACTAATAATGCTGTAGACATTTCCCACTTATTTAAAACATTCATATCATCCATTATTTGTTGTGAACAATAAAAGAGAAAAACTCCATCACAAGACCAGTTTATACCAACTCAAGGTCCAAGAAGTGACCAAGAGAGCTCAATGAAACAAGAAAAACCCAATCTTGCCAAATTTGGACTTTCTGAACCCACTCTTTTTCAGTAGAAAAATAAATTATAAAGAGAGGCAAAAATTTCCAAAATCTTTGCTATGTTTCTCTCCTTTATGCTGATATCCCAGAAAAGATGTGTTTAAGTTACAGAAAGGATGCAAGCTGTCCAGACGGTCAAAGAAACCTGCAGTATCACTAGGAGTTGCAAGAATGCTGTACTAAAAATAAGCATCTAAAAAATTAACTTGTTCTTAACAGCTACTATGGCACCTTACTCTACAACACATGGAGTGAGGCAGGGCTGTAGTAAAGGTGGTTGAATTACCAGCTTTTCCTGGATAATTGGTAAAAAAAAAAATCCAGTCTTCAGGAATGCTAAGTAGTTTCAGAAGTTAGCTACTATGTGCTAAGTAAGATCCCCAGATAAAATATTCTTTTGTCATACTGTGTCATTTTTACAAAGATGCACAGTAATATGCTCCAGATTGATGAAGACTGGCAACCATCTCAGACACCATCTATGGGAAAGCAAGCATAGAGCAGAGGGACACTACATCGGAAGCATGCTATCAGTGCTATTTTGCACATACGTTGCATATCCAGGAAGAGGGTCAAACCACCAGCAACTTGCTCATTCTAACAGATGTCTTGATGGACTGCATTGGAGTCCATCCAATGGTCAGGATGGAGAGGAGACTAGGAGAAGATTACATCTTAACATAGCTTGTGAATGAATCATTCTCAGATAAAAGGAATTCACAATAGCCATTGTCAAAAAAAAAAAAAAGAGGAAATAAAGTTGAAGATGTAACTCTAACAAGTGTAACAACATTTAAAGATTTTGGCATTTGTCTATAATGAGATCCATTCAATTAGATGAACAGTGATAATTATGTTTAAGAACTCAAGACTGGATCAGAATTACTGCTCCAAGAGTAAATCTGACTATATGTGAGCTGTGTATGAAATTTCAGCCTTTTGCCCCCATAAAATGTAGGTGTTCAATACTACTTTTGTTTGCAATAAATTATGAGCATCAAAACAACCAGGCAAAACTATTTCAGGGTATTTTATGTCCCTTCAGGCAATCAGACTGCATAACTTGGTGGCTGGGAACCAGTGTTTGGAGCTACAGAGTTTTCCCAGTTTCCCAGTCAGCAGAACCAAAGTCTCTCAGCACGAAGCTACCATTTGTAGAATATAAATTTTCAAAATTTACTATTTTATTTATCCTATATAACTAATGATTTTAAGATTAAGGATTTTTCCATTGCACTTAAAAATGTTCATTACCAAGAAAACTGAGGACAGCTGTTCTGTTTCTCAAAGGTGCAGCTTTAGTTTTTCTTTACTGGTTATTTTTTTGTTTGGTTGGTTTTTTTGGATGATAGTGACACTGAACTGCTTTATCTGAGATTGATCCAGTGAAAAGTATATTTGTCAATGTAATTAAAAAGCAAAGTTATAGGCGTTTTACTTTACCACATTTTTAAACAGATGATATGTTTGACTTGCATAAAATAGTACTGAGCAGGCATAATATTATAGTATGACTATAAGCAAAACAATCTTATACATTATTTATTTTTTTTCTAAATTAGAAAAAGTTACAGATTTTTGGGGAGAAGGAACAGTAACTGCTCCTCAAGTTACTCAATTTTATAGGAAAAAGATTAGCCTGAATCAATTTTATGGTCTGAAAAAAACACAGAATGACTTCCTCAGTTTCTGCTGGAGCCTCTGGAAATCTTTGATTACTTTTGCTGGAAGTTTTCTCCAGTAACAGCAAGTGAATAACAGTTAAGAAGAACAAAATGGACTGGCACAGCATCATTTGCCAGATAAGTTTTTCTTCCGTGCCTTAAGACACTAGATATTTTTCCATAAGAATAATACAAAATGAAGAAAAAATATTTCATCTGTTTTGTTTGGGTTTGTTTTTGCAAAAGAAAACAAAGCTATTACATCAATTGTTTTTTACAGTAAATTTAATATTATTTAGCTCAGGAAGTGTGTGAGGAGATGCAGATCTGGTGTTTTTTATTTACCATGTCTGATAAGAAATGCTGCAATAGCTCTGGCATAACTTCAGCCCAAATCTAGTAACTTGAATCCTTATCTTTACTCATAGCTCATTGTCATTCTGAAAGATGATAATCATACAAAATAATGAGTGTCGTTTTGGCACTTAAGCCTTTCTGGTATATTCAAAAAGTTTTTATTCCTTGAGCTTTACTTGTGCCTTTCATTTTTGTTGCTTTGTTTTTTTGTATTTGCTTGTTTCACATTTAGTTTTTATTCCCCCACACTTGTATAGCTATGTACTTTATTAAGGCCAAAAATAACATAGTAGATAAACATAGCAACTTGAAAACATTTTGATGTTGTTCATATTTCATTAGCAGTTGTGGAGGGAAATGTATATAATGCAGATATTGCAAGGCCAGGATAAATATTTCTTTTAAAAGACTGTGAAGATTACGAAGAAACAACAGTGGTGAACTGTAGAATGGATCATTAGAAGTTTGGACTGGGCAAGACTTAATTTTGCAACTGATTTCACAGGGTAAATCTCAAGTTCACAATTGCTGCCAGGAGACAGTAAATTATTAACACCATCTTGTCTCAGTAGCGTCACAGAGATATCAGTCTTTTTAAAATATCATATTTAACACTCAGAAACTATAATTTGCCCTTCGTCATACAAGATGCTGTGGGGCAGGCTGAGAAACAGATACAAGGGAGCACTTGAGCATCACTACATGTAGCTAAAGTAAGAGGTGTAGCTGAGTTACATCCCCCAGTTATTTTGCAGTGTGAGAAACAGGTAGAGAGTAGATGCTTCAGGAGGGAACTCAGCCACACGTAGGCTGTGTGGAGAGATACCTAACCACTACGTGACAAAAAAATACATGAGCACTTCTTGTCTTGTTGCAGGTGATGGATGTCCTGGTGAAAAGGGCTGGGCCCTTGCTTTCTCTGTCCTATCCTGAGACTCTTCAACTCTTTTCTGAGCAATGGTGCCAGTTCAACGGAAGAGTAACAGGCTAATGCCAACCAGAACAGTCCGGTGTAAAGGATGTGTCTGAAAAGTGGGACATAAGGAAGGCATTGAAAGCAGGTGACTCACTGCCTGGATGGATGCCTTACCCACTAGAAAATGTACAAAGGAAAAAAAAAAGGCAGGGTCCTTTCCTCCTGCATTTCCAGCGAATAGCCTTTTGATACTACGAGAACACCTAGCAGATGAAAGCACATATTCAGGGGAGGCAGGTGAAGCAGAGCTTACTCTGAAGATAAGTACTGGATTTTACATTTTTGAAGAGTGGATTGGAAGAGCTTCTATTCATAGGCAAAAGCCAAACCAAAGGATCAGAGCAAATGGCACTAACACAGAGCGAAGTGTCAGCAGAGCTGGGCAAGGGTGTCAATGCTGGGAGGCAGGTGCCTATGTTATACAATTTACTTCATTATAGACTTTTATGTCATGCTGAGGGCCACTGAAGACAGTTTTCTGACAACACAGTAGTTATTAATTACAGAAACAATAGTGTTAAAAAGATATATTGACTGGAAATTGAAGACATCAAAGTCCAAGCAGAAAAGATGCAAATTCTTAGTAGTGAGTACATTAAAAAATCAGAGAAGTTGACTAAACAATGTAAGAGATACTAAATTAAGAGAATTACACAAATTAGGATCACATTTTTTATATTATTTTTTAAAATAGATAGTTAGACATGATTTTGAAGAGGAGCCAAAGAAATTCCTAAGCAAAATCCCATGGATTATGGCTTCATAAACAATACATGATCATATCCATTCCTCCTGACCTTGAAGTCTATGAGAAATTAAAAATACATCCTGAACTGAATTTTAACTCATCTATAATGTCAACTTACCTCAGATGAATTTTCAACACGTTTCCTCAAATCAGTATCAGTCTTACTTGGTTCCCCTTCCCTCACACAGATTTAAATGTAATTTAAATATATTTAATCAATTTCTGACTGAGAACAGTGTTTAAGCATAAAGCATCAAACTGGAGCTATTTCCTGTTCAGAGAAGGGGAACTCTTAGTATGAACAGTTAATGTATGTCATCTGTAACCACTGCTTGAGGCAGAAGGTGCAGACATTGATTCATAGCTTGCAGGGGAGCCACAGAATTCTACTTCAGTGGAAGACACACTAGCATTTTTCTTTTTCAGAAAATACAGTTCTATCATCCAAATGACCGTTTCAGAAATATATCTAATATAAATAGAAAAAAAAAATCACTGATCAAGTCAAATGACACTACTAAAAGCAGGAATTAATAATTTGCTTTATATGTTTATATATGTATATACACACAAACAGAGCTATATATATGTCAATACTGATTCTGCAGTGGGCCTTTGCAATAATAAAGATGGAATCCAAGGAAAATAAATTTTAAAGTTAAAGCCTTCCTCTGATTTCTGTTCTGTAACTGAAGAGTAACTGAGGGCTGAAGGGTAATGAGCTTTAAGCATCACAGTCTGGATGAAGCAGGCAGGGAGCATTTCTTGGGATACTACTACAAACCACCTATGAATATAATAAATGTTCCTGGAAAAATGAAAATAACCTTAGAATAAACTTCATCATTAAAAGTCAAAACGAAAATACCCTTCTCTATATTATGTTTGTAAAGTAGTTTTGAAATACTGACACTTTTCCACAGAGATTTTCTATGCATTGTGAAATATCATTTTGTTGCTGTAATTTCCTTGCTTTAGAGAAACAGAACTTAGTTTTCAGCCACCCAACTTTTACATCCATTTTTATTCTTTTGTCCCAGAAAAAAAAGTTTTACATCCATTTTTATTCTTTTGTCCCAGAAAAAAAACTGTCTCTTTTAGCGTATTTTTTGTTTACACTTAGTTCCTGTTATGTTTTGTCAAATACGAACACTTTACAGACAAAGTACTTTCACAGTTCCATAAAGAAATAAGCTTGACTCCAGGTTTTACCTAGACTGTTCTCATATACTTGCTCTCCCCTGTACTATAAAAGATGGGCCTGAGATATATAGCAAGTTATACTATATGTTGCTTTGCATGAGAAAGTCTCACCATATTCTGAAATTCACCACATGCATAACAATGTCATTGATGGCTAAAAAAATAAATCTGAAGATCAGATGAATGTATATAATCCATTTCGTAGTGTTATTTCTCAACAATAAAGGGATAATTTTGTTGTTTTTTTTTAATTTACAGACTTCACTTCTGTAACCCAAGGGCTTACGGCAGTGACTGCTAACAATTCACTAGTAAAAAATGTTCATCTTTATCAGTTAATCCAACCTGCTTTTCATTGATTGGTTTGGGGTTTTTTCCATAACAATAAGGTATTTGTACATCTTACTAGCATTGACACATAATTTGACATGAAGCACAATATATAAAATTCTGGAAAAATAATTTTCTAGTTCAATATATCTGAAAATTTGGCCTTATCTGACCTGTGACATTTTCCCTTTTTATTCACTAAACTTGTATGGTGCAAGAAAATGTCATATACCACGTAGAGGATAAACTAAGGATTGATGCAATCAGTTCTCTAGGGTTGAAGAACCCAAATTAACTAGAAGGCTGGTAGGATGCATCTGGACCCTGTCTCCCACTCTCCCCCTCCCTGTTACCATAACAAAGTCAGTTTAACTGAAAGGCCATATTGGGAGGTGGAAACAAGAGCTTCCAAATGTGTTACATTTTTAAAAATTAATGATTTGTATCTCCCTATGGAAATGAGAGCATTGCTAGATTGTGACAAGCAGTTCTTCAAGAGCTAAATCCTGGAAGGACTCCAGACTGAGGTCACTGGCTTTTTGCAAATATCAGCCTGCAAAACTGGGAGGTATTTTACAGTCTATGCTGCTGAAAAATGTATCTATTTTGGCGATTTTTTCTTATTCAACTTTCTGACCTTATTCCTTATCTTCTTGAAAATTATCACACAAACATATGCAGATAAACTTCCTTCCAGTGGCTTTTTCCACTGGAAGATTTATTTTTCTTGAGAGCTGCATTTGAGGCTACCTTTTTCTTTTTCTTTTTAGCTATTAATTATTAACAAAAGCAAACTGAGTTTAGGAAGCTCCTTTTTCTGTTGTTTCTACTTTATCTCTCCAGAGTCTTACTTTATCCCTCCAGAGTACCCTTCTAAATACCTTCACTCCAAGCATTAGAAAATGCAAAGATGTAAATTTTAGCCATTGTTCAAGGGATTTGAAGAACTCTCTAGAAACATGGGCTGAGGATCATAAAAACAGGAATAAACAACTACGCTAAGAAATAAAAGAGAAATATTACACATAAGAAAGAACAGATGCCATTATCTTTTAGTCCTGATGAACGAGCTAAAAGCAACATTAGCTTATTTATCCATGACAGCATAATATATTCCAGTTAAAAACAAAACTCTGAAGCACTTAACAAGTTGAGGAGCTATGCCTCAGGATGTCCTAATACTTTGCATCAACTACTTTCTCAAGTGAGAAAGGCTCGTAAGGGCTGACCACTTCTAGTTGGTGTAGCAGTGGCACTGATCTCAGCTCACCCCAATGACCCTCCTTTTCCTCTCAGCTTGCTCCTTGTCCCAGAAAGTTCAGAGGACAAAAGTAACAGGGACATAGCTCTAAAAAAATGCAACAGGAACAAGCTGGTGTGGGAAATATGAAATTGGCTGGTCTGCTTTATTGAAGATGGGTACGTGAGGAACAGAGGACGACGGTTGTTGGTGTACAGGTACCTAAAGTAACACATTTGTCATTTTGATGTGATTCTGAGAGAGAATGCTAAAGAAGTGCAACACCAATAGCAGTGGTGTAGCACAGTATTAAGACTGTGGTAAGAGGGAAGACATGCAATCAGAATTTTTTATTTTTTCAGTCAGATTCCTGACAGAGGAATAACTTCTGAGATTTCATTTTTCCTCAGTCTGTATTCTGGCTGTAGCTTGGTGTGAAAATAAGGCAGTTTTAACCTCTTTGAGTATGACCCCTATAATTCTACAAAACTAAAACCTCAAATCACATGCAGTTCTGAAAAACTGCAAAGACCTTGATCAGCTTGTAAAATTTTAGCTCCCTTTCAAACTTTAAATACTCACTGCTGCAGATGTGTAGGCATTAAGGGATAACAAATAATTATAACTGATTCACCATGTATGCCAAGGTAGTCCTCTTGAGGCTTGATGACTTATTTTATCTAATGTCATTGTAGATCAAAGGAAAATGTTTCAAACTCTCTTCCACAGCGTAAGAGGCATTGCATGTGGAAATTAGATCATATGAGCTACTCTCTTTGAGGACTGTTCCCTACCATAAACAACTGAAGTCACGTAAGAGATACATTAAGAGAGATTTCTATATGTGCATGAAGTTTCACAGAAATTCTGGCTGAGGGCATGCTTTCTAAATTACCTCCAAACTGAAGCTCTGTCCACAGATTAACAGTCACTCAAACCCTAAATAGCCACAAAGCATGATCATACTCATTATTCATACTGAACCAAAAAAAGCCTCAGCAACTGCCACTGCAGCATCAATCCAAAGTCTCAGCATAAGGTGCCCAGAGTCTGAGCTGGATGTACATTCCCTGGATGAGGGAGCAGTAGTTCCTGTCCAGCTTCTACACGACTGCTTAGATACACCTGTACCATACCCACCAGCTCACCTGTGTGAGGAAGGCAAATGCTTCATGTTGAGCACAAGCACATGAAGGTGGGAAAGCGGGAATGAGAGCGAACAGCAGGACAGGGGCATGAGAGGGAGGGGGTGGAGATATATGAACAGCAATGATAGGTGCGAGAGGAGCTAACTGATATTTGAGCTGCACACTCCAGAAAGGCAGTCAATCCTTTAACTACCTACTGGTGATTTAACCTCAATTTTGGATTAAACACAACATGGGCAAGAGACACTACAGCTGATTCAGTAGAGAGCTGGTTTAGGTCAGATACACTTAACTAAAGCACACAGAGCGCCGTGTGAACACAGTAGTGTAATTTCTGGGGCCAACTCAGCACTACAGTGCCTTTCAGGAACAGCCTGAGTTAATGAGACCTGATGAGTCTCAACTGACGGAATGAAGAACCACTTACCTGTTCCTGCATCTGCTCCTCAGCTTTATCTCATTTAAAACAGCTGCAATGAGCCTATCTGTAACCAAAGCATTTCCACAATATTGCAGTACTACTAGCATCTGTGTATATACGTGTTTACACAAGAGAAAAAAGAGGTCAGAATCAACACTTCATTGTTGCTTATTCTTTTTTTTTTTTTTTTCTTTTAGAGGCATAGTAGTTTTGGATCAACTTCATGGAGCAGCCTGTACTACCTGTCCATAAATCAATCTTGCACGTATTTCCTGCTATTCCTGCAAGAAGGATATTTTCAAATATTTGTTCATTATTTCAACCTTAGAGTCACTGTTTAGCCAGGCTATTGCTCAGAACTTGCTGTCACCAATCATTCAAGCTACCTGATGATTTTTTGCTTGTTTTTGGTCTTCACTACATCATCTACCAAGAAAAAAAAGAAAGTAACTGAAATGTGACATGACATCCAGGTCTCTTAAGTTGGAAGGATTTAACAGCTGGACCTCTTGGTGGACAAGAAATTGGCTAGATGGCCACTCTCAAGGAGTTGTGATCAATGGCTCAATGTCCAAGTGGAGATCTGTGATGAGTGAAGTCCCACTGAGATTGGTGCTGTTTAACAACTTTCTCAAGTGGGATCAAGTGCACCCTCAGCAAGTTTGCTGGCAACACTGAACTGTGTGTTGCAGTCTATAGTCTGCAGTCTATAGTCTATATTAGGAAGAAATTCTTTACTATGAGAGACAGTGGAGACACTCGTGGTGAGATGCTGTGGAAGCCCCCTTCCCTGGGAGTGTCCAAGGCCAGGCTGGATGGGGCTTTGAGCAATCTGGTCTAGTGGGAAGTGTCTCTGCCCATAGCAGGGGGTTGGAACTAGATGATCTTTAAAGCTCCTTCCAACCCAAACCATTCTATGATTCTATAAAATGTATGTATGTATACTCATCTGCTCACACACACATATATATATACAGGTAACATGAAATGGTGGACAGTATTCAGATTACAGAGAGTGTCAAATGGCTTTTTGTACTATGATCCACTGCTTTTATCCTCCTATTGGCAACAAGAGTTTCAAACCTATTGCTCCTTTCTCTTCTGTGACATTATAGAAGACGGAGATTGTTTCTGCAGATGCTTTAAAGTTTGTAATTTTAGTCACAACGTTTTTCCCAAGTAGAATAAAGGAGTCACTGAAACTTTTGAAGTGATAGTCTGAAAAAAGATTTGTTCTAGCACTATTTATTAGGCTAACAGCTTCAAGGCAGAAGGTCTGTGTGTGAAAGACAATAAACAAACAATGCTAATTTTGTTATTGGTATGACATCATTCTTATCTAGCTCAATATGAATTTCAGCCATAATACATGGGAACTTGTTCAAGCAATCTCATAGGCATTAGTAGTTAAATTCGAAAACCTGGAATAGATGAATAAAGTTCACTTTTGAAAGAGGCATAAAACACTATCTAGGAAATTCTGGATGAATTATTCTGAGCTTAGATCTAGAAATATGATTAAACAGTCTGTGAGATGGGAAAAATAAACAGTAAGTAGCAGCCAAATATTTCTCAAGAGTAAATAATAAACAGTAAACTGAACTTCCTTTCAAGTAGAGCTGTAAGATTTACCAAGAGTGGAAAACAGGTAGAAGCTGTGTCTAATGCCCTTAGCAAAGCTTCTGATATTACCCATGGGATGTTACCACAAGCAAGCTAGGAAACTTGTTTTAAATGGAATTTAAACTGAGATAAAAACGTAACTTAAGGTACAACATAGGAAGACAGTATCAAGTGAAGCTACATACAGTTTTGCACTATGGATAATATTAATCATTATTTTCATTAATTGCTTGGTTGATGGAATAGAGGGTAGAACTTTCACATTTACAATAATGCAAAGCCCAACCAGCAGCAAGCACTTGAGATGAGGAATGGAATAAAACAAAAAAGATATTCAATTCCATAACTGCAAAGCACTAAAATAACTAGCTGAATAAACTGGATGAACATAGGAATGGGTTGCAAATGACCAAACAGATGGTCAGAAGTCTAGAAACAAGGATAGAAATTTTAAAATGCAGGATTAGTTTAGTCAGGAGAAGATTGAACCACAGTATCAGCCTTCAAATATATGAGGTTATTGCTGAGAGTAAATTGTTCTCAATTTCCATTGTGGTGACATAATTAGTTTAAATTGCAGCAGGGGATATTAAGGTTGGGGACAAACATCTTTTGAACTGCAAGGATTGCAAAGCAGTGGAAAAACATTCTGCAAAGCCACTAAAAAAATATATTGACTTAAAGGGCAGGTTAGACAGAAATTGTTCAGAAATTATTTCAGTCTAGTTGATCCTGCCAGAGGCAAAAATATGGACTGCCCAGACTTTCAAATCTCCTTCAAGCCCTATTTATTATACCTATCACTCCTCCGTGAAAAAAAAAACAAAAAAAACAAACACAAAAATTAATCCTTAAAAAAAGCATGGAGGATAAGATAGAGCCCTATGCTAATTTAGAATGGCACTGTCTCAGAACTTTAAATCTTGGTTTGCATAAAAAATGGGATCACGTGCATTTCCTATAATTAATACATTTTCAGCTTTGATTTTGATTACTTGATAACAAAGGAGAAAAAAAAGGAAGAATGAGAAACAGTAGCTGCAGACTGACTGATACAGTAAGATCAACACTTACTAAATGTCTTTTTCCTCTGAGTTAGCTTACTACTATTGCATTTGGCCTCTCTTTGTCACAGTATAACATTTTTTACAAAATGGCAGTGCAAAATGGCAGGGTAACACTTTTTTTTTTTCTCTGTTTTTAATTCTATTCAAAACTGCTGGCCTCAATTTCTTAGCTAAGATATAAGGAGTGTGTTTTACTTTAATCGACATATCATGTTTCTCAGAAGATTGGTGGCAGAAAGCTAGGTGTGCAAATCACAGTAATTAACCAAGAACTTATATTCCAGGCTAAAGGATATGACGAGTTTGTAATCAGGAGATGCGACCATAACGCGAGGCTCCAACCCTACTGCTGTAGCATTCTGGTTCTGAAACTGGGCTCCCAGATCCTGGCAACTGCTGGCATACATGCCTGCCTTCCCCATATGGCAGAAGCTGGTGAAACCACTCTGAGGAATAAAATTAACATTTGTTATTTGCTTAGAAAGAGCTGCAGTAGCTTTTTTTTTTTAAAGGGCATCTTGTGCTTCTTTAACAAAGTCAACATGCATGCAGAGAAGGATGATTTGGTTCAGGTAGGATACATACATATATAGTATATTTTTTTTTCCTACAAAGTCCCTCAGAAAAGTGTTTTAAGAAACTCGGCAACATTACATAAAAAGAAAGTTTCAATCCTGAATGTGAATTTGGTTGAAAGACAGAAGGAGTGGGTGGGAGGAGCCTGCTGCAGTCTTGTAGTGGAAACTGGTTTAGAACAGATAAAAGAAATTATTTCTTTTCATAGCAGGCTATGAGTATCTAGAGCTTTCTGCCACAGGAGGTTTTGAGGGCCAAGAGAATCAGCACTTTCAGAGAGGGGTTAGACAACTTCATGAACAACTGGCTGAAAAACAGATGCTCTAACGAATAGGCAGTAATGTGTCTCCTGATAGTCCCAATCCAACATCTATGGAAGCTAAGGCTGGGGGCAGCAGGAGAGTCTCCAGAAAGTAGCCAGGCTGGGACATTCTCTCTGATCAACCTGTCCTAACGTCATCACCAGAGACACTTTGCTGGGATAGTCAGAATGCTGCTTTGACCCATTAAGGCACTTCTTACGCTCTCAAGTGCGGTGAGACAAATTTTAGTCCCATTTATAAATATAGAAATTCTTATATTTGTTGTAGGCCTATAAAATACCAATTCTGTAACCTAAAACACTGAGAGAACTCTGGCAAATACTGATTTATGTGAGACCAAAAATATTTGTTAAGAGCAATATTGTTCAAATTCATGCCAAATCCTATGCAAGATCTTTTTTTTATCTCTTTTCTAAATTATAGGGAAATCTATAGTGTTATAAATAGGTCCTCTTTCAAGAGTAAACAGAAAAAGGGGTTGATTTGTTGCTATGTTGGCATAATATATTATTTATGTTAGTAATACATAATATTTTTTCTAGATGCTGCTACAAAAAGTCTCAAAACACTCAACTTTTTATCTAAATCAAGGAATAATAACAAAATATAGTAAACATCATACATATTAAAATGCTTTCCATGTCTGCATCATATTCCAATTACTTAGTCATCACAATTTTCCACCGAAATGAGAAAGTCTGAAAGAGTTGACAAGGTTGAGGCAACACGAACGGTTCATCTGAGAATCCAGCTGTATCCCCCTCTAGGGCGTAAAAGGGCATAACTTCTCTGTGCCTGAACAGATTGCTCCCAAGTGGAGCAAGGGGGAAACAGAGATCACGTTCTAACTCCTTGAATCACATTGCAGCTGCACCCCTTCTCAGGCAGCACAACAGGAATCTCCTCCTCGCCCAAGCAGTATGGCTTGGGAGATTACCATACAGATCAAAACGATTGAATCTAATGATAATGCACAAGACAGATTTCAAGAACTACAGGTTTCATGAAGCATGTTTCAAATTAGTAGTAAGCTTGTAACAATTAAGGAAAAGCCAAAAAATAGGCAAGTAGATTCACACGGCCCTTAGACGTACTGGTTTTAAATCAGCCTTCTCATATTTATTCTCTCTAAATATTCAATACTGCATCCTTAGTGATATTCCTTAGAAGCAAAATATTAATTCCTCCTTGACTCACTAAAACAAAGAGCTCTGTGCTGGGAAAGACATGTACATCCTCTTGTTAACTGACTTGATATTCCTGTTCATCACTCCTGAACTGTGCAAAGAAGCCATTATCACCAAATTACAAAATGCATGGAATAAAAACTAAGATGATTTGGATGGAGACAAAACAAGACATTATATCCACAATGTATGCTGAGAGCTTTATTAAACAAAGTTTTAGCGAAACTCACATATCTTCTTCCTCTCTTGGCTGTCACTTTATCTATTTCCTATGCTCCATTACCTCTGCACAAGCTCAGGAGGTGTTTGCACATAATAGCATTTCATTCTTGATTGCATTTACACTGAGCGTTCCCCTCATATTATGCATACATATGATTTTTATCGTCACTTAAAAAAATCTTCCAAACCTCACGCAATACTTTGGGAAACACACCTTACAACCAAATTTTAAAAAGGATATTTTTAGTTGCCACAGATGCAAAGACACAAGACTTAAGTTCTTATGCCTGAAAGGGAAATAATTATAATGCACTGGGCATGTTTGTCCTCATTTTGAAACTGTGCTCCACAGTAGACGTTGCAAGTAGATTAATGTCAAAACAGGTAACAGTCTGTTGTTTGATGGTCGAATGGTTAATGGTTTGGAAATCTGAGACAGCCTGTCTAATATTACAATATTAATAAGCATACAATCGCTTTTGTTACAGTGTGCCCCAATTTTGTGTCTAACAATAAGAATTATAAATGATTTTGTCATTGCTCAGTGAGATATGTCAGGAATTTGTATTTCAGACGAAATATGATGAAAACAAGTAAAGCATGTTGCTGGGTTTGTTTTTTCTTTTAAATAGGATCAACAATGTCTAAAAAATTTGTAAAGAGATAGGAAGACAAGATCCCTGCCCTGCATAATTTGCAAGCTTCTTCATTAAGAACTCATGCAGCAAGTCCCCGTAATACATGGGTGACCAAATCCAACAGGTTTCAAAGGTAAATGAGAATACTGCAGAAAGAATGAAGAGGATAGTAAAAAAATCTCTGCATTTAGGTGATAAAATTAAATGTATGATTTGTTAGAGATTATAAGACTACTTCTTTAGAGACAGCAGGCAGAATTTCAACTATGTTCTGAATTAATACATTTTGTTTCCTTTTTGTACATAGTATGGTCAGCAACACACAATCTGAAAAAAAAAGACCAAATATATTTTGGAATATATTGTATTTTTTTCCCCTTGTTCTGTAAAATGCTGTATGCATATAGTCTAATACATACTGTATTTATTTCTCTTTTGGTCTTATCTCTTCCATTCCCTTATTAAAATAACACTCACCCCCCCATCTAAGTTTTCACAAACAATTCCAAAGTATTGATTTTCTTCTGAATTTTAAAATGAACTTCAGTTAACATGCTTCAAAATGCTACTCCCTTCTCTGCCAAAACTGCAAGGATAGGAGTGTAAATTTAACAAGTTTTCTAACACAAAGAGTTTACTTTTAAATAATAGCAGGGGGATTTTTTGTGTCGTTATTTTTAAGTGACAGAGTTGGTTGCATTTAACCATACCAAAGAAAGTGAAGTTTAAACATTAAGAATTACTGTATTGAAAGATTTGTAGCTTTTATTCTGGATCTAACGTATCCTAGTTTTCCTCATCAGAATACCGATGGACAGACATACATAAATGCTTGCATTTCTAAAAGACATTTAAGGCCAATGAAATAATGTTATTGAAGGAGAGAACAGAATATTAACAAATATTTAAAAGTACACTGTAGTATTTCAGAAACTACTTTTAACAGAGTACTTTCCTGGAAGGTCGGCATTAAAGGGGACAGAACTGTGACTGTGTCTGTTAAACCTGACATTTCTCACTGAATTTGTCATTAAAAATAGCTTTCCACTTTGATGTGGACACTTGGCTTTATCTAAAAATCTTTTTTAAAAAAGCTCTTATAAAACATAACAGAAGAAAACTGCCCTGAGAAAATGCCGTGTAGTTATCCCCATCTTTCACTCATTGAGCTTACTTTACTTCAGTGTAAACCAGAAAATAATAACTAAAAGTTAGTTCTAGCATTTAATCTTTATGCAGCTAAGCAGTTATTTGTGAATTATTTGAATGAATCTCTTCCCAGCTACACTTTTCTTTTTCTTTCCCTAACTAGCAAACAGAGAGCAGGGTGCTGCCCAGAAACAGTATGCCATGGACAATTCTCAAAGGAACTAGAATCCTCTATGCTGTGTCACCGTCCCCACAGTGCATCCCTTACAGGGAAAATACAAGTAAGTTTGGAACAGAAAGGGAAAAAAAAACACAGAGATAGATTGAAATGAAGTTAGAATGTCTCCAAGGGTAAGAATCAGTAGCAATACATTAAAAGGGAAAGATCATAATTTTCTATTGGGTATTGTGGTAAATTGCTTGTTTTCACATTATTTTTAGCAATCCATTACAATTCTTTTGATGTTCTTGGAATTGAAAATGAGTTCCTGCTGCTCATTCTTTTCCTTCTGAAATATTATTGAAAAAAATAATCTGCTCTTTTTTTTTTTTTATGCCGGAAATGATAATTACAGTGAAAAAAATCTTATTATGCAATGGTAGTAGCAGAAAAGTTGAAAATGATAACCTAAATGGCTGTCTACTTATCACTCAAAACAGGCTGAAGAATCATCCTATATATTGTTAAACAGTACCTCTGAACATCCGGACTACAGAAAGCCTAACAAGGCTCTCGCATGTCCGAAATAGGCATACAGTGAAAAATGAAGTAAAGAGAATACATTTTCTGTGTATCCTTCAGTGAAAACCCCCAAATTTTTTCATAAGAGAAAAATACATAAAACCTTCTGTCTCTGATCTTATCAGCAATATCTGTTGTGGATTACTATTGCAGGTGTGCATATCTCTGAAACAAGCAGTTTAGTATAGGGAAGAAGAAGTGTTTTTTGAGTTCAGAACATCAGACTCAACATGGTACAACATACCTGCGAGTCATTGCTCAGAAGGGCTAGTTAGCTGTGCTCAACCCAAATTCACCATCTGCTGCCTCCGAAGCACTTCCCCCTGAATTGCACCAATCTGCGTGAGAGATCCTCTTTAGTAAATTAGTACTGAATTTACTAATTTTATTTCCTCCAAATTAGTCAAGGAATATTTACAAAATACAAATGGCTAATAGTTCATTTTATTAGAATAGAATCATAGAATGAGTTGTGTTGGAAGGGACCTTTAGAGGTCATCCAGTCCAACCCCCCTGCAGTGAGCAGGGACATCTTTAATTAGATCAGGTTGCTCAGAGCCCCATCAACCCTGACCTTGAATGCCGTGGGGGTTGGGGCCCCCAGCACCTCTCTGGACAACCTGTTCCAGTGTTTCACCACCCTCACAGTGTCTTCCTAATATCTAGTCTAAATCTACCATCTTTTAGTTTAAAACCATTGCTCTGTGTCCTGTCACAACAGGCCTTGCTAAAAAGATTCCCCTCATCTTTCTTAGAGGTTCCCTTTAAGTATTGAAAGGCTGTTATATGGTATCCCTGGAGCCTTCTCTTTGCCAGGCTGAAAAAGCCCAACTCTCTCAGCCTGTCTTCATAGGAGAGGTGCTCCAGGCCTTTGATCACCTTTGTGGCCCTCCTCTGGAGCCACTCCAACAGACCCATGCCCTTCTTGTGTTGAGGGCTCCAGAGCTGGACACAGCACTCCAGGTGGAGTCTCATAAGAGCAGAGCAGAGGGGCAGAATCTCAATCTTCTGGCCACGCTTCTTCTGATGCAGGCCAGGATGTGATTTGCCTTCTGGGCTGTGAGCACGCACTGCTGGTTTGCATCTAGCTTTTCATCTACCAATACCCCCCAAGTCCTTTTCCACTGGGTTGCTCTCCATCACACTATCCCCCAGCCTGTAGCAATAATGACAATTGCCCCAAACCAGGTGCAGGACATTGCACTCGGCCTTGTTGAACCTCATGAGGCCCACTTCTCCAGGTCCCTCTGGATGGCATCTTGTCCCTCTGGCATATCAACTGCACCAATCAGCTTGGTACCATCTGCAAACGTGCCGAGGGTGCACTTGTTCCCACTAGATACTAAACAGCGCTGGTCCCAGTATAGACACTTGAGGGACACCACTTGTCACCCATCTCCATCTGGACATCAAGCTATTGACAACCACCCTCTGGGTGCAGCCATTCAACCAATTCCTTATCCACCAAACAAGTCCACCCATCAAATACATATGTCTCCAACTTAGAGAGAAGGATGTTACGGGGAACCATAGATGACATCCATTGCTCTTCTCTTGTCCACTGATGTAGTCACTCTGTCACAGGAAGTCACTACCTTGGTCATGCAGAACATGCCCTTGGCAATGCTGGTTGTCTCAAAGTACCACCCCCTTGTCTTCCATGTGCCTCAGCAGAGCTTCTAGGAGAATCTGTTTCATGATCTTCCCAGGCACAGAACTGAGGCTGACAGGTCGGTAGTTCCCAGGGCCCTCCTTTCTAACCTTTTTTTAAAATGAACGTCATGTGTCCCTTCTTCCAGCGATTCACAGCACATTGATACCGAACTCTGAGTTATCACAGATATAGACAACTCTAAGAGAAACCACAGATATAATTTGATTCTCTAGCATCTATATTCTTGTTCTTTAACATATGCTTTCTTGATAGGTCTAGGAGGAAAAAAAAACAAAAAGCCCACCAAAAGTTACACTACCAGCAAAAGATTTAATAATTTTTATGGGTTCTGATGCACTGGTATTTCTTTGCAAAACACAATCACTTTGTTAGAGCTGAATCCCACATCTAAATATCATTATAGGAATGTGCCAAATATACCCGTTTTCATCACAGAAACATTATGCCATATGGGCCACACAAGAAGAGGTAGAAGGATTTATAAGAACAGTTAAAAATGCTATCAGTGCTGATCACGATGCACAGCAGGAAGTTAAGGCACACTGATAAGACACCACAAAGGAAAGCATTCCTATTCATATGGTCAAACATATGTCAAAAGCTTGGACATTTACCCTGAGACTGAGTCCCACACCATGCCACCTTCAAAACTGTCTGTTTCAATAAATGATTCTGTGACACACACAGTAAGACAACTCTGGTAACTCCCAATAGCCCAAAAGATATCGTTCTTCCCCACAAACAGAAAAATGCTTAAATTCACCTTCTTTTTATTCTTCTTTTTTCTACCTTCCCCGCTTCTTTATCGGAAAATATAACACATATTTCTCTAAACAGGAAAGTGAAATTAAGCAGGATCTTTGTGTTACCGCAGAACCATTTTTTCCCAAAATATTAAAACCAGCCTCTACTCTAATTAGAAATAAATGCTGATCTTAATTTTTCCAGAGATACAAGTTTCAAATTGGTCTGTTATAACATGAAAAAGAAGCCACTTTTAACATGAAAATACAGATTTTCACTCTACTGCTGCTAATATTAGAACACGACTTTTCTGTGCCTTTTTTTTTCTTGAGGTGGTAGGGATTTTTTTTTAAGATAAAAAACAAATTAAAAGTTGGAGCTATGGTATTTAGGAGTGACGAGACAGGCAGATGAGAGAGAGAAATCAAGACAGTTTTCCAGTGTCCCAAAGGAGTAACATTGCTGCCTTTGGTCTGGCATCATTTGTGCTAATGAATGGTGGGAACTGGCTGTTGCACATTACAGGAAATCTGCTCGGTGTGCAGGGTTATGCCAGGAATCTGACTGGGGGCAATCACAGAGTCACTGTCTTCCCTGTGGAATGTTCTGGCTCCTTCATAGAGACATTGTCCAGTAGAAAACTTCCCCACCAGAAAGGCAGAGATGAGTTAGACCAACTGTAGGTAGGTATCCACATCTGAGCTGTCAGTCACGAGGCATACACTGAGAGGAACGAGCCATCCTAGGAAACAATTTGCCTCACCTGCTGTAGACGTCCACTTCAGAAACAAGCAGACTAAACCACAAATGTGCCAGTTTCTTTCTACTGAGTTCAGAGATTAATTAGATGAGTCTCAGTCAAGATGTCAGTCAAGTTAGAACACTGGAATTTTAGACAATTATGATTTCTGCAATAATAAACTAGTGTATATACATACACCTACAAAAACTTCAAACTCTTTACAAGTTACAATTATTTAAATTATTTTGATTGTTCTACTTTGATATTTTATTATGTCTAGATTTGTTTAGTATTCCTTACTTTCTCTTCTTAAGCAATTTCCACATTCCTGTTATCAAGAAGTAGGGCTAAATGTGTGAGATGCTGAACAATTACAACTCTCTCAACTTCTTTGCTCTCCAGCATCTTTCATGTCTTGATTCTATTACCTAATTTCCACTTCAACTGATTATTTTTAAAGCAAATCTACTCAAGATTATCATAGCACTCTAATAATCTGGATCAAAGAGCATTTCTTACAAATTTATGATCTATTTTAAAGATCTGTCATCAACAAAAAGCTTAATATCAGTAGTCATTAACAAATCAGCACTGCAAGTTCTGGATAGTTATGCCCTGCTCTCGTCTAGTTATTCAAGCACACGTGAATGAACAGTAAACACTACATATTTTTCTTGCTCAGTGAATCAGTTCAGCTCATATTTTGTCACCCTGAATGGTCTTCCTGCCTTTCATCAGTTATTTCTTATTGAAGACTTTACAATAACCCCTTGAGAAAAAAGACAGATAAGCATTACCTTTTCTTAAGCTGTCGTTCTGCAAGCAGCATGTAACCACAGCAACTGAGTTGCTTGCATATTAGTCGGTAACAGGGAAACTCTTCTTGAGCAAATACGTAGTTGCAATATTTGAACTGCATGAACCCCAGCGTGAATTCCATGTTTAACAATTCAGCTGGAGGATTTGACAAGTCCAGAAGCATGAAAAAGAAATTTGGGAGCCGGCTGAGGTGACTAAACCTCTATGTACGAAACTCGCTTTTGGTTGCACAAAATCTTTCACATAAGCAGAAAGCACATGAACATTAGCGGTGCCACAGTGATAAGTTAAATTGATCTTTTAGCTCAATAAGAGCAATGGTCCACAAAAGCAGCAGAATGCAGTGCTGGGAATTGATTTGTTACCTTGCTTATTGTATCAGGTAGCAACAGAGACAGATGAGAGGTTTGAGTAATGTGAAATGGCCCACATCTACTACAAAAAAATATTTATTTTAGTTAAGTTCTCCTTCAGCACTTGACTGTGTGAAGAGCTGCATTCTCTGGTTCAACTCAGGGAAACACTTCCGTGTATTTCTTGAGGAAAATTTCATTGCTTTTAATGGGATTACTTTCATATTTCAAGCTCAGTGCGTACTCAGCCATTTTCTAGGATTTCACTGCAGTGCACAGTAACCTGAAAAATTAATATTCTGTTTATACTATAAATTTTTATCTGCTAATATGATTGCCTGAGATTTTATTTATGCAATAGTGAAGAAGGGACTGTTTTTTATATTAAAGAAAAGAAAAAAAGAAACATACAACACTGTCTCACTACTCTCCCTGACTAGGAAAAGAAGAATCTAGAAAAGCTAGATTTTTCTTCAAGCTGTTGTTCATCCTGAACAAAGGACATCAGCTATTAGACGCATTAGTTAAAATCAGACATCATGCAAAATTCAGCTTAGTAGAAACAAAGGAGAGTATATTAAAGAAGAGAGAGGTCAAGGGAGACTCCAGGCAGCAGAAAACATATTGGCCATATTACATTAAAGTGAGGAAGAATGTGTGAGAAGCAAGTGAAGATCAAGAAAATTCAGAGCCCGTTGTCCTTCCCTCCTCAATCCCCCATAATATCAGCTTCACAAGACATAGAATTCTCTCCCCCATTACTTCCTTCCCTCCCCAGAACCACGGGACCATATTGTTTATTCACCTTAAATCTAGTGACAATGCATGCCTAGTGGTGGGTCACATGAAGAAATAAAGGGTGGTAGGAAATTGAGAAAAATATTTGAGACCTCATGCCCCTGAAAACAAATATGCCTTTATAGCTCTTTTATGGTGTTTTCTTTTAAATCTATCTTTCAATTTAAAGCAGCTCATAACATTTAAATCTTTTGCAGGAGCTTTAGTGAGTTAGATGTCTGCCTCCTGCTTATATTTGAGTCAACTACCTATTTGAGTAGTTTTGACTATTTCATGAGTGTTATAAAACAATATATCCATGTAAATCAACAGAGAACTCTCTATGAGCGCTTCTCTAAGTACAAAAAATTACTAAAGTATTCTACTGGGAAAAGAGAAAATGGAATTCCAAGAATTTGGCTTACTGAAATAGAGCTAATTCACCAGAAACTAGTTGTCTGACACATCCCACAGCTTAAAAAAGCTAGTGACATTTTTTAAAAAAATCCCTTCTTGAAAAAGGGTGGCAATGATACTGCTGGCTGCTCTGCCTCAAGAGGGACTTGTCCATCTGCTAGCAAATCCCCGAATCTATATTATTATTAATCAGTGTTTATAGAAGTATCAGAGTACCCTTGGCACACTGAGAAACCAATGGGGTACATTTCAAGATGCTATTTTTATTTTTGTTAAAATTCTGAGACTGATTTCTTTTCCATATAAAAGATCATGTTTCAAGATTATCTTCATTAGGAAGCTCTGCTGGGATTTGATGTTTTGTTTTTTTTTCTTACAGAGGAAAACTTATTTCTCTAAGAAGAGCTCCATCTGTCCCTGTCCATGACAGGGAGGTTGTATTAAATTATCTCTAAGGTCCCTTCCAGCCTAGGCCATTCTATTATTCTATGATTCTATGATCTCCCCACACATAAAGTGAACAAATTTCACAATTGTTCCCCCTAGTTTTTATTTGCATTTTATGATTAGAACTAGATTAGAACTTTATGCATTGCCTCATTATTTAGAAACAACCTGCTTTTATATTTCCCACAGTTTCTGAATAAAAACAAAGCCACTCTTAGTTTTTCTTGTTATTACTGCTATTAATGCATATTAATATGGATACAAAAATACAAACTCCTATAACCTGTAACTGTCTAACTGTCCTAAGAGATCCTCACTACAACTTAGAACTAAATAATTTGTCAAAAATTGATCGGGACTGCTCTAGCCTTTACAGTAAATTACAGCTGAGGTGGGAGGAGTGCAAAGGTGGTATAAAGCCATTAAAGTGTTCTTCATTGACATGTGATAAAACACAGTCTTGTTATTTGAGGATAGCTTTCATATATAACCACAGAATAATTTGGGTTCATAGGGACCTTTGGAGATCATCTTGCTTAACCTAGTGCTCAAATGGGGCCACATTCAGAGTTACACCAGGTCCCACAAGGCCTTGCCCAGTTTTGCGCTGAATAACTCCAAGGATGGAGAATCCACAATGTCTCTGGATAGTCTGTTCCAATGTTTTACTATGCTCATCAAGGACATTTTTAATGTTAAAATCTCACCAGAATTCCCTTTGCTGTCACGTGTCCGTTGCCTCTCGCCCTTTTGCCATGCACCGTTGAGAAAAGTACGGCTCTAACTTCTGTACAGTCTTCCACGCAGTGACTGTAGGCAGCAACAAAGCCCCTCCTGAGCTTTCTCCCAAGCCGAGACATCTCAGCTCTTAGCCTCTCCTCCTACATCAAGTGCTCCAGCCCCTGACCACCTTCATGGCCCTGCAGTGGACTCCCACATATCTTTCCTGAACACTGGGAAGCCCAAAACTAGGCACAGAACTCAGCCCAGCATCATTAGGCTTCTTTCACTGCCTGGGCCCAGGAAAAACTCTCGAAAGTTTAAGCAGTTTTTACATTTCCTAGCACAGCAGGATTTCTCCATGGTCCACAGGGTGGATAGCACTTAACTTCAGATAGTTTTTCATACCCACCATATTCTTCTAGAGGGCTCAATGCAGTGGGTCCCTAGGTTGCACATACTAGTGGAATGCAAAAATACACAATGAAAGATTGATTTGGACAGTGTTGATGGAATAGTTATAAGATGGAATCTAGTTGATGGAATCTAGTTATAAGATAGGTCAGACTTAGAAATACAGAAAAATATATTTGCTAGTGAAAAGTGCAACCCTAGTGAAAAGTGCATATTTCTAATACTCAATATATAAATGCAAATGAAAATGAGTTCCCACACTCTTGACCTTTCCCTGTTGGATCTAACAGGATGCCAGTTGCACTAATCATGGTAATGTATCTTTTCCCAGACGCTCATTTGGCAGGAATTGGAAAAAGACATAATCAAATTTCTGGACGACAGGCCAGTAAAAGCAGAGGAAAGTTATCTTCAGGCATAACGGTAGTTTTTGTTTGGATCCTGACTGAAAACTAATTGAAAAAATGATGAAAGTATCTCTTTTACTTCAATGAATTTAGAATCAGATTCTTAGAGGTAAAACTTTTCTGTACACCCTAGTGATTAACATTATAGAGAAATAAATAAATGGCTGTTAATCATCCTCCAAAAGACAGTGTTTAGACAGCTTTTTTTTTTGTTGTAGGAAACAAATACATTCTCTAACATCCTGCAATGAGCTGGTCGAGCTATTTTAAAAAATCAGTTGTCTTTCTATGCAACAAAGTATTAAAAAAGGAGTCTCCTGACACATATTCTATATCCCTTGAAGTCCAATTTTCAGATTAATAGAATTTTTTCCTCCCCTCTCCTTTTAGAGACTCAGATTTCCAGGCTCTCTAGAGCATCCTGCTGCATTTTCTAACCTTTAAGAATAAGCTTAAAGGCTGATAGATATATTTTTCATTTTCCTCTCCTCTATGAAAAAGATAAAATCTTTCAGCATATAGACTTTTTAGTGCTAATGTTTTCTAATATATTTAGAGACCTGTTAATTTATTAGGGTTTTTTTCACTTCAAAAACTGAAATTAGCCTTACAGTACATCTCACAAATTAGAATTCATTGTAAAAGTCTAACAGCATGATGCAGAATAAAAAAAAATCTGCTTGATATCCCACGTGAAGCAGAACACCACCACCATTCTGAAATATACATAAAATAATGATAATAGCCTCCTGAGTGAATATATCGTATCGTGAAATTCATGGGGGTAAAGATGGTCTTGCACACCATTTAAGACAAGGTCACATGTAGGGTTCTGCTATCAGAGGAGGTGCACAAAAATGCCAATGAGCCCACCAATATGCTGCAGAATTGGCTTCAGCACCAGCCCTGCTTTGGGAAGTAGCTGGTCCTGGTCCAACAGTCCCCCAGGGAACGTCTGCAGCTGTGTGCTCATATGGAAATAGAAGATCCTAGAGAACGTGAAGTTATGACAACAATCCTCAAAGCAACATGACAGCACGGAGAGAGGTTTGGGGCAAAAATGCTCCTGAATATTGATTCTTAATGGATGAATGCCATCTCCCAACTTCCTGGCACTGTACTTGGATTCTAGACTAGTAAACTCCTCCTTTTAAGCACATCAGAATACTAAACTGGAAAACATTCAGCTGCAAGTATAAAATCTTCTATGACAATCTTCAACAGTACATTATCTGAAGATGTCTTTTCATGCCTATGTCACCAATATGAAACCTCTTCTCATCTCTGTATAACTTGAGGGACACTATCCAAAAGGTTGAGGACTTTGCCTTACCTACAGCTTATACTTCTGATATAAACAATATACACTGGCACAAATGTCTGTGGCTGTAACTACAAGTTTTCATCCAGCTCAGGTATATTCTGAGTACACTGATTCATACCCCACAATACTGAACTACAAATTTTAATTTGGCAACTACAGTGGCTTCTTTAGGAACAGGATATAAATTTGGAAAACTACTTTTCACTTCCACAAAACTATTGGAGTATTAATTGTAAGGCTGCATATGAAAATGCATGTATAATTATAAAGTTGTGTACTAAAATGCCTGGTATGCAATCATGGAAAAGGTTAGTTAAAAAAATCCTCAAACAAGAGGAATATCAGTTAAGAACACTCTTTCATCTGAAGTTTGTTAATTGCACAGTTAATAAACAGTTTTTTCTTAACAGTTATTTTAGTCTCATCAGCTGCACAAGATCTTTAGCTATTGAAAAATCAATTCAGTAATTAATAGTGAAAACAATCTCTTCATTCCAGTTTTGTTTCTTTAATTGACAGATCAAACCTACTTTTTGAACAGTGTCAAACTGATTAAAAATAAATTATCTGAATTTTTTTGATGACTACTTTAGGACGACACAATTCATTACCTAAAAGTATCCTTTCTTCTCCTTTGCTTAAAAGTCTCAGCAACTAGCTCAGCTATAGGTCTTATTCCACATAAATACTTTTTTTAGATTAATCCCTTCTACTGCACCTAGCAGTGCGGACTCAGCCTATACTCTTAGAACCATTGAGTAAAAGTGGGCACCGAAAATTGTTTGTAGTCAAATTCATTAGTAATATTAATTACTGTTATAATACCTTTTACTAAATAAAATTGACGTTCATGCAGTACAACTAAAAAATGTTTACAAAAAGTTTAGAATGACAGCATGCTTTTTCAAAATTCATGGACAGAATTGTAAACTTACAGAGTCTCTTTGAACGGCATTAATTATCTTCAATCTTCATACAGATTCCATGGTTCACTGCTTTCAGCAGAAATCTATTCCTACCACAAACCTTCCACAGAATACAATGATGCCAAAGCAGAATTTCTGAGTAAAGGCTTGTTGGCATCTTAAGTGAGAACAGGTTTCCATTTTTCCATAATCTAACAAAATGTAGTTTATCATCCTCTTCCTCTGTCCACAACTTTCTCTATTATGAAGAATCCCCACCTGACCTTCAAATATAAAACATCTTGACTGTTCTGAAGTAAGGACAGCAAAATTAAGCAATAGTGTAAACTATATTCTGTCACGTCCATCACTCACTTACATCTTATTGTACTACCTAGTCCCACTATTTCCCATGAACTTTATTTGCAGACGAAGGATGTCTAAAGAAACAACATGTGAGCCTGAGCCCTCTGTCAACCTGCCGTACATTTACTTCTTCAAGGATCAAATCCTGCAAAATATCAGCCTTATTATTATTATTATAATTATTATCAGATATAATAACTTTCTTCTAGTGAAAATATTGATGACTCTAACGTTAACACTGAATTTCTTCACTATATACATTTTAGTGAAAGAAACGTATACCACTCATTTGACAGAAAGATTAGCTATATATGTTTGAAATTAATAGTCATTATGCTACTCTTTCAGTAGCCTCCTTTTACTACGCAATATGTGCACCACTTACAAGAATTTGTTGTATTATTTCTTTCATTAAAGGGAAGCTGCCACTAAAAAAGAGTGCATTTTAGAATAGTTGGGGTTTTTTGTTTTGTTTTGTCCCACAATTAACCTTTGTACATGTTACTCACCTAAGAGTACTAAATCACTGTGATCACTTCCAAGCAAAGTTCGAGGGGGGGCTAACAATGTCTTAAATTTTTATGGAAGAAAAATATGGTAGAGCTAGTGGCTGTGATCTTGTGACACAATCAGATTGAAATGAACTTAACCAAAATGCCCTCAGAGACATAGCTTCAACAAAATTACATGCTGTGAAAGAAAGGACAACCTAAGGTCACTTATTTTTACCTGTGGGGTTTGGAAAATGTCTTCTTAAATACATTGCTAGCATATGGGATTTCTTGGCTTTTAAAAAGTTTGCTTTGACATTTCAATTTCTCATTAGAAATGTGGCTCTATGTTTTGAAAGAAATACGAAATGGAAACAAAACCCCAAAACAGTAAGAGCTTGGTAGCATGCCACTGGGACTAGCAGTTTGAACTGTTCTAAATTCTGGGTGAGCAGTTAGAGATGTCTTACAATAAAACAGGTTTCATGGAGCATGTATCTTTATAATGATGAATTTTTACAAGGGAAGTAGTCAGCTGTGTTAAGTTTTACACCTAAAGTAAAACAAAAATGATTTAAAAAAATTAAAAAGTCAAGCTAGCAGGATGGAATTCCTTTTAAAGCTTATTGAGATCCCTTTAGAGGTGCAGCAAAGTCTCCAGATAGAGCACAACACCACACCATGACTTCCAATGACTTTTAAAGCACAACCACAGGAGAGGCATGACTATGATCTTTTACAGAATACACAGATCTGGGGAGGTAAACACTACTTCTTGACTTCCATCTTAGACCATATCTGGTTTGACTTTTCAGAAGAGCCAAGAACTCATACCCAACTTCATAGTCACATATACTGCTGCAGACACTCTATACATTAGAAACCACAGTGGTTTTCTGAGACACCTGAAATTTTTTATCAATTTTAAAAATTCTATCTGCTAATTTCACCTAATAATCCATTGAGAGATTTAAGAGCAGAATCAAAGCTTCATGACATTCGTTTCCATGTACTAAGTGAAATTAAGATAATCATTAGAGAAGAGGGAGATGGTTAACAGAACTGCAGTCTATATTTAGACATTGATTCTTCCATTTCATCAGAGAATATATTAAATGTCACATTCTGTCGCACAGCCAATTAGAGAGGTAAGCACAACAAAAACAGAGTTTTCCTGCTGGTTTTGTTACCAGCACAGCATGGTATCAAAAAAGAGACAGGGCTACACAGCCAGGAACAGAAGTGAGAGGAAGTGCAATAGTGCTGGTTTAACCAGCTAAAATATTTTAGCCTTAAGTTAAGATTAAATGTATATATAAATCAGTTCATTTTAAAACATGTATAACATTAATTAAAATTCTCAAGAGTTAATAATTTGACCTCGTATTTAAGTAAAAGACATCTGCAGAAGGAAGTGAGCTATGGAATTTGCCTGACAGAATAATAGGCTAAAATGAGACATAAGTAAGAAAACCATATAATTCTGAACCAAGATTTTTAAAACAAAGCAAAAAAGTCTTCTTTGGCCCTCAATCTTTTCAAATGACATAACAGCTATTTTAGTCTGGTGTTTATTGTAGTGATACCACAACTATCACTTATTATTAAAATATACCCATGATTCTAAAGTTATTTTCATTAATAAACCACTATATAATTCTACCCAGTAAATATTGTGATCATTAACGAAGACAAAACAAATATTTCACTGTTCTAGAAGGTGAAGCAAACCAAACATCTCAAAATGAGAAAGTCTAAATCACTGAGAAAAAGGGAATATAAGAAAGCAAGTAAAATTAATCCTTCAAGACATCTGCACTTTTAAATCTTTATGTTCTCGTAAAACTTCCTAGTACAGATAATAAGCAAAATGTTTCTGTTGTTTCTCCCTATCTTACTATGTTAAGCAAAGAGAAAGAATGTCAGCATCTTCCTTTTAATAAATAATTTTATTTTTATGGGGAGGAGGAGAAAGCAGAAAAGAATCTTACAATAGAGAGTTCTAAACTCAGAGCTGAGCTGAATGGAAATTCAACACTGAAAAGTTTTGCACAGGCAAGTCAAATCTTTTATGATGAGCAATGCTTAATCTAGAAGGTAGGTAATTACTTTGAAGCTGTATAATACTAAATTACTTCTTTTGCTACTGTGTAGCTAAAATTAAATTTTAACTTTCTTTTTTTTCCCTTGCACACATATTTCTGTATTTTTCTGTATTTTCAAAGATAAGAAACACTGATATGCAGTTTTGCTGACAAAACAGTTGCATTAACGAGCTGTTCTTTTCTGTAAGATGACTGAGGAGCTATTCATAATACAACAGCAGCAGGATATAAGCCTCTCAAAGTTATTATAGAAGTCAACATAAGAGAAGGTATGAAATAGGGTATCTTTCCTCTTGGCAACCCGAGGCTTACTGTGCAATTCCTTCTTCCTTGAGAGGTTTCTACCATTGGCTTGCATATTCTTAGATCACAGTCAGCACAAAAAAATAGCAAGATCTGCCTTAAATATCAGATAAATTATTAAATATTTTTTTCTCCTCAATTATCTTGACAGTTAATCCAATAATTGTGTTTATTGGATAAAGTAGCTTAAGTAAAAACTACATGTATTGCAGCCTATCATCTCTCTTGCGTTCTTTATTGAAATAATTTAACACAGAATTAAGATCATGAGGCTTTCAGCTTGAAAAATTAGTGTTTTGCATACCTTTTGTTTGATGATCATGTCGTTGATATCATCAAGATCACCTACTATCACTCTCTGAGATTTTATCTCTCGATCCAGTCGAGAAAGCCAGTCAGTGAGTTCTGCCCATGCCTTATTGAAGTCAGCCAAGGCTGGAACCTCCAAAAGCACAGAAGATGGCATTTCTGGTTTCAAGGTGGTGGTTTCCTTGGTTACCCTGGTTTGTGTATCCACAGCAACAGTTTCACCAGAAGTTACTGAAAGAGAAGAAATGCTAAAATTACTGAATAAATGAACTATGATAAATGTTTATTTCAGTAACAGAATTTATGCAGTATAAAGGGTATACCAAATAAGCTAATTTCTTGATGTTATGTTTACTGGAAAGATGAAAAATTAAAAATAAAAATATATTAATTAATTTTTCCACAATATTTATATGACAGCGTATGCTTAGCATTCAGCATTCTCATCACATTTAAATTTCATCCTTAAAAAGACTAGTGGGACCTAGGAACTCTAGCACAGATCTCAGTGTAATAAGAATCCCTCACTCAAGGTCACTGAATTATCATTATACATGAGTCATCTTCCAAAATCTAGCAGTCGAAGCTAGAGGGAGACTGAAAAAAAAGTTGGTTGCCATATCCAGTGTATCACAGCATCACCACATATCTGGAAACATGTTTCTTCCAGTCACTCTGTGGTTGTGAATTTGTCTTGCCAATAATAAAAAGAAAGGAAACTACATAATGTTGCTTTAAGGCTAAAGGAACTTACAATAGAGTTACTTTCCATATATGTACACATAAGAACTATTTCATTTGTAGATTCATTTGCTATTCTGTTCACAGGCTAATGTACATTGAAGCTAGAAAAGAATAGCAACAATAAAAAAATGTCTTATTAATAGTTTCTTAGTTTATGTGAGTTGGCATTTAGAGCTTACAAACTTCAGTGGTCTAAAACAACTCCCAGAAAGTCACTGAGGAAACAAAATATTAGTCATCACTTTCTCTGTCTTCATTTCCCTATCCTTAAAATAAGGTGAATTCAAAAAGGGTTATAGAATAATCATTATTTTCAGAATTATACACGATGTTTTTGTGACAGCACAATAAATGCAGTAATGCCTTGGCTGTACTCCTTTAATGTTTACATTCAGAAGGCTATTTTACTTTTCATCTTTGTCCAGTGTGGGGAAAAAATGGCAGAGATCTTTGAGCATGTCTGATGAATGTCATTTAATTGCCTCAAGGACAAATAAACTACAACAAACAGCACCAACTAGAAATAAATAATGAAAACAAAATGTGCCTTAGCTTTCTATAAATTTCATAGTATCTTGTTTTGGTTTATTTTGTTTATTTTAATGCTGTCCTTTAGAGCTGTCTGTGCTTGATGTATTCTTAGGCCTTCCTGTATCTGAGCTAGATATTAAAAATCTGTCTGACACCTAGAGAAAATTACATAGCAAAAACATAAATTCACAGAATTGTCTATATTGTTTCACCCCTGGATGGGAATTCAAATCCATAGATCAGTCACAACTTCCCATAAAAATTCCAAAATGTCGTCTGATTTCACCCTCTCCTCTCATGAACTCCATAACACTCTAGGTCAAAATGATTCAGAGCAAGGTATATTATTTGCAGTAAGGTATTCCCTATCATGGTCAAGACAAAGCAGCTTCATTCCAGCACTTACCAAACCAGTTAAGTGTAAAAAGTATGCATATGTGTTGACTTCCAGTCTTTACCAAGGGATGGATACTTAGGTCCACTTCCACCTGGCCTGAAGTTCACATTAAGGCATTGTATTTCCTCTGTGTTTCAGAAATTCTTAGACAACCAGAACACAGCTGCTAAGTTTGGCATTCATACAGGTTAAACAGAAGTTGCCTTTTCCCAGAGGAAATGTCTTTTCTCATCAGTATTTCAGGTGAATTGAAGGAAAACTTTCTAAACTGGGACTCTATAGAGCCTCCGTAAGTAGACTCAGGGTGTCTGATACAACTGCCTGGCATCAGTGTCCTGCATTCAGTGATTTTACTTTTCTGCTAAGTTTTTTCTAAGAGATTGCACTTTCTGAAGATAAAAGAATGTTTTTGCAAACAGTGTCTGCTTCTAGAAGTGCTTAATGTTCATAGTTACTACCAAGGATGGATATGCAGAAAGACTCTTGTTTATACTTGCTCCTATAGAAACCAAAGTCACTGCTAAATCTTCTGTCCCATGTTGGAGTATTGTAAAGTAAAAGAGTTTTAACTAAGTAAAAGGTTCCACCTGTGAGGAGGAGCAGACAAAACAGGTGACTCAAAATTGACAAGCAAAGTATTCCATTCCATATACATCACATTCAGTATAAATCTGAGGGATGATGGGGGTTAAGCTTCCTTCTTCAATGGCTGACACCCAAGAAGTA
Source organism: Apaloderma vittatum (assembly GCF_000703405.1). NCBI lineage: Eukaryota > Metazoa > Chordata > Aves > Trogoniformes > Trogonidae > Apaloderma > Apaloderma vittatum. Next base: position 37,401 of record NW_009708364.1, on the reverse strand, counting down.
CTCCATCCATTCTTCTGCCTTTGATCCCAATCCAAGAGTTCCTGAATCTTATCTCCAAATCCAGCTCCTGAATTCACCAGGGGAGTTTCTAATATTAGTTTTGTATATATTTGTATATATTTAATGATTTATCATTGTTGTTGTTATTATCATTATTATAATAATTTCTATTGTTCTTGTTTCACTAAAGCTGGTTTAATTTTCTTTTCCAGTCTTTCTCCCTTATTCCCTTTCCCTTACCCTTTGGGAGGAGAGAGGGGTTAACAGCATCTGTCACTCATCTAGTGGCCAGTCTAGCCCTAACCCTTGACAATCTCTTAGTATCTCAAATATTTTTTGACCTGACTATACACTCAGGAGTTTGCCAAATATTTATTTTTTTTTCCTCTAATGTAGCTATTCCAGAAGAGGATATTCCTGATCTTCTAATGTTCATAGGTTTATTGCTCTAGATTTTTGCTTATTTTTTTTTTTATCCCTTTGATGTAATTCTTTAGAATGAAGAAATTTGAAATAATAGAGAGGTACTAGCAGAACTGTACTATGCAGTATAGTATCTTCTTCAAAAGCTTCAAGACCTACTGATATCTACCACTACTGATGATGGTAATAATCTGTTCCACTTCAAGCAGTTAAAACATTTGAGTTATCAAACTATTTACAGCAATTACTCTTAGAAAGTTGTTGCATAGTATGTTTCTCTTCTGACATGTATGTCTCCTCAGAACAAAAATAACACTTGAAACAGCACATCTGTCCCTTGTTTCTCCTTCTTTTCTGTTTGCACGTATAAGACATGGTTCATTCAACAAAAGTGTAAAAATAATCAATTTAAATTGATAGAGACATATAAACCAATTAATCACATAATACATAGCAACAGATCTCATTCTAAAACTACCCAGAACTGCACTAACAGTTTCTGTGAGTCAAAGAGGATAGTTTGTTGGGTTAGGTTTTGTTTTTTGTTTTGTTTTGTTTTTTAACCAGGACAATTAATTTAAAAATGTAAAACTAGAATCAAATTCTTTTGTTTCATATATATGAATACCAAATTCTATCCTACCACAACACTTTAGAAATAAATGACTTAATCTTCTAATTTATTTAAAGGTTATATCAGTTCACTCCTATGATCAGATAAACCACAAAACCGAAAGAACAATTAGAATTTAAAACATTAAACCACATCAATCTGAGGCTTTTAAGGTAACTTCTTACTAGCACTTTCTGCTGTTTAACAAAGGAGGAAACAACATAGAACTATAATAGGAGAAAAATAAAACTCTGAACTAGGTATGATTTTCAACTTGTTTTTGAACCTTGAATGACACTGGATGAAAGTCAAGAGCATACTGGTAATTTTTGCATCTTGAAAATAATATGTAATGTTAAACTTAAGAGTGGGAATAATAAGAAGGTGTCAAGAAATTAAAATCAAAATTAAATGGAGAAATAAGAAGTCAACTGCAGAAAAACAAGTTTTCCCTCTTCTTTTATTCTGCTTATTTCAGTGTTTTTTTTCAAGAGAGGGTCAAACTGACAACTCAGAACAAATAAATTCCTTCTTGACGTATTGAAGAGGAAAAGAATAGACTGGAAGAATGATACCACTCCCTAAAGCTTCCAATCCCTTCCAACACCTCCTTTCAAGACAAAGTCCTTAAGCAGAACTGACTCCATTCACAGGAATGTTCCTAAAACATCCTTTGGAGTGTTTTAAGTAGTGCTGAAGTTTTAATTATGTAAGGTGACTGCATCTACCAGTTTAAAGCTTTGACAACGAAGAAGTAACAGTATCTGGATGTAGATTTTAGTTCGACTTACCTGTCTAGCTTGGGGATTTAGTTCCATGGTTAGCAGCACAAACTCAGGCATATGCCACCCTTAAATCCTTTATATAATTAATAACTTCATTTCAGTTTTAGTCAAGGAAACCCAATTGCATTTTACTCACTCTTAGGAAAATAGAGGAAGAATACCTGTACCCTATGACATATGCACAGGCAACATCTTTCAATGAATTAATTATTTTAACATGAGCAACGTTGCCTGCTCTAATTATAGACCAAATGAGCATTCTCTCTGTGGCAAACCAGCTCATTTGGCAGTGACACACCAGGCACGTTTTGCTTATTTTACAGAAAGCCTCAGTGTCATCTCACCAACACTCCAACTTGATTGGGAATGACTACACTCCACAATATCACACAGGTTAAGAAAGTGTACATTTTTCTTTGATGTTTTTATTATGCTCAATCACTGCAGCTGATCCATGCTCATATTCTTAAACTCTAAGCAGGTTTCCCTGAGAGAGACTTGGGAAGATGGTTCTGAGCCTCATTAATCCTTAGACTTGTTCCAAAAATAAATGACTAGTTTCATCTCTCTCTGCCCTTCAAAGTTCAGGAAATAAAGGTATGAGTACCTTAAGTACTCCCATGCAGTGCAACGCTCCCATGCAAGGTGCTTGCCTTTTGCAAAGAGGGCTACAGCTACCTGAAAGGTGTTTTGGGCCACAAAGAAGTTCTGAAAGAAGAGTAATAGAATTACAGCGGACAATGCAGCTCTGATTAGCTAAAATAAATAATATTGTTTTATTACCAAAAAAATCCCCAAACGACTAAAACCAAACAACTTTGAAATTTAAAAGGAAGGATGTTGTTTGGTTTTTTTTTCCTGGTGATCTGAATTCAGAATAAGGTATTTATGTTGATTAAAATTTATCACCAACACAATTCCACCCACAGCTCTAAATGTGGAAAATATGCATCCTTAGAGCATTGTATCTCTAAACTAAAATTTTCTTAACATTTTTAATCAACTTTTAAAGACAAAAAAAGACATGTTTCAAAGTGACTTTATCTGTTTGAACAAAACACCAGTGTCAGGTTTACCAATGTCTGATTGTTTTAGCCTTGAATATTTAGTAAAAACAATTCCTAGAAAAAATACTTAGCAACTGTATCATGGATTTTTCATAGACAGCAATTTTTATAGGTTATAAATGCGTAACAGTTAGTACTTGATTTCATGAACACTTAGGGAACGTTCACATTATGTGCTATTTAATTCAGTTTAAAATATAAGTTCATTGCCTAGACTGCCTTTATATTCAAAAGGCTCTTAGTCAGTCCTAACAAGTCATTAGGATTATGCATAATTTAAATACAGGTAAAAAAAAAAAAGTTAATAGTTTATGGGATTATTAATTACAGTTTAGATCTAAAATAGTGTGTGCAGTGTGATGAAGAGAGGGATCAAAACTAAAGACCTCGTAATTCTTAGAGACGCAAAAGAAAGTAGAAAGTCAAGGTTAAAAACTGTTAGGAGAAAAAAAAAAAAAGATTTACAAGTGAATATGTACTGCTCTATTTGAAAAATAACCATAAAAGTTATGGTTTCTAGTGTGTTACTAGGTTAATAAATAGCATCATAACTTTATAGTAAAAACTTAAGTGTCAGATTTCTCAGGCTTATCTTTCTGTATCATAGGAGATACCTGGTAGATTTTTTTTTGCTGTCCTTCTTTCCTTATGTAGAAGCGTGACTAAGCTGTTTATTGTACAATGCATTTTTCAAAATTTCTCCAAACACAACAGAAAGATGTTTAGACACGTCTTTCCCTTAGCCTAAAGAAAAGCTTTTGCTTTCACAAACACTGGATTGCAATGCGAATAAGAACATACACTACTGCCTGTCAGAAAAATAGGTACCAAACACTAAGAATTTCAGTAATACAATTCATATAAAGAGGCTCGTGCAACAATGTAGATAACATTAAGGTGAAGTTAACTTAGCACTGTATCGCAAAAAAATAAGATTATGACCTGTTGTTGAGCTTTGCAAATACTTTCTTTGTACGCAGGACACTTACAAGTGGAATGTTATTGGTTTATTTGATGAGAATGCTTCCATCATATGAGGCATTTCAAGAAAATTTCCTTGTGTAGAAGTTAACAGTTTTTAAAAGTTACCCTTTTGCAAAAAAAAGAATCAGGTTTGAGAATACTTCAGCAAACTGAGCATACATAAATCCACGGGTCCTGGTGGGATGCACGCATAAGTGCTGGGGGACCTGACAGATGTCATTAATTGCAAGGCCACTTTCTATAAACTTTGATGGATCATGGCCACTGGGAAAACTAGCCAAAGACTGGAGGAAAGCAAATGTGACTTCTATCTTCAAGAAGGACATACAGAGAAGCCAAGGAAACCACAAGCCAATCAGCCTCACCTTGCACCCTGGGAAAGCAATGGAACAACTTTTCTTGGGAACCATTTCTAGGTACATGAAGCACAAAAGGGAATAGTCAGCATGGATCCACCAACCTGATAACCTTCTACGATGAAATGGCTGGCTTGGCAGACATGGGCAGAACAGTGGCCACTATCTGCCTTGACTTCAGCAAGGCTTTCTGCACGGTCTCCCATAGGATTCTCAAAAGGAAGCTGAAGAAGCATAGGCTGGATGAGTATACAGTGAGGTGGATTGAAAACTGGCTAAACCACTGGGCCAATAGAGAGGTGATTAGTGGCACAAAGTCTAGCTGGAGGCCAGTAATTAGTGGTGTTCCCCTAGAGTCAATACTGTGTCCAATCCTATTTAACAGCTTCCTTAAGAATCTGTGTTTACCCTCTGCAAATTTGCAGATGACACAGAACTTGAAGGAATGAGTGACATAGCAAGAGAGGATTGTGCTGTGATTCAGAGGGATCTTGACAGGCTGGAGAAACAGGCTGACAGGAATCTCATGAAGCTCAACGCACGTAAGCGCAAAGTCCTGCACCTGGGGAAGAAAAATCCCAGCCAGGAGTCAACCGTCTGGAAAGCAGCTTTGCAGAAAAGGCACAGGAGGTCCTTGTGAACACTAAGTTGAACATGAGACAGCAACGTGCCCCTGCAACAAAGTTTAACAGTATCCTGGGCTGCATTAGGAGGAGTGTTGCCAACACGTGAAGAGGGGTGATCTTTCCCCTGTACTAAGCACCTGGAATACTGAGATGAGTTCTGGGCTCCCCAGTACCCAACAGCTACAGAGCTACTGGACAGAGGCCAGTAAAGGGCCACAACAATGATGAAGGGACCGAAGCACCACTCATATGAGGAAAGCCTGTGAGAGCAGGGACTGTTAAGCCTAGGAAAGAGAAGATGCAGAGAGGGATCTCATCAACGTGTATACATAAATGTCTGAAGGGTAGGTGCCAAGAAGAAGGAGCCAGGCTCTTTCCAGCGATGCCCAGTGACAAAACAAGAGGCCATGGGTACAAACTGAAACACAGATTCCCTCTGAATATCAGGAAATACCTTGTGATGGTGAGGATGACTGAGCCCTTTGACACGTTGCCCAGAGAGGTTGTGGATTCTCCAGTCATGGAAATACTCAAAAGCTGCCTAGACATGGTCCTCGGCCATCTCCTGAGCATAGGGGTTGGGCCAGATGACCTACAGAGGTCTCTTCCAACCTTAACCATTTTGTGGTCCTGAAAAGCTCGATTCTCCATTCTAAACAGTCTCTAAAAGCCAAATTTCAAATAGTGTAAGGATAAAGAATGCTTTGGGAAAAAAAAGCAGCTAAGACTTAAGATAATATATGGAAATAATTCTGTCACAGTGTATGTAAACCTTCAACTGACTGCTCTATGTATGGAGGAAAAAGCTTTAAATCTGTAGTACTTTATCCTAATTAGACTATGATTTGAGCAGGGGCCAGTAATATAAAAGCAATTGAAGACTGCAATATATATCTATAGACAGCTTACATTAATAACTTTTGTTCTGCTTGGACTTACTGTTCTGTTCAAACCTTTCTGAAAGATAAACTGCTCCAAAGTTCAGTCTCCTTTTAGTAATATAGCATTGTCATAGGATTCCCTTTGAACCTTTCCTTAGGCAAAGTTCAACATGATTGATGAGAGCACTAAAAGTTGAAAAGCAGAAGGCAAGGGTATGACTGGACCACTTTTAGTGAGTGTTAAGAATGAAGCAGACACTAAGAATAAAAAGATATCACAAGAAAAAGATGGTGATTTTAGAGTCAATGTATAGAAATATCACTGATTACAATACCAAGTCTAATCTCACTATCAGTGCCTATACTGGTTTGCATAAAGATACACTCTATATTAAAAGATTTGCATATTTATTGTGTGAATTATCACATGGAAATTTTGGACAAAAGTCTTATTTTCTTCATAAGGTAAATAGAAATTCTGACTAAATTGCTACATACATTCATTCATGGGTGTCCTGTTATAAACATTTTCGTCTCTTTGATAAAGAGATTTATGTCTGACAACAAAAAAAACAGTTAAGAGTGTTCAATGCATATTAGCATTTGTATTTCAGGATGATACATGTGCTTTTTTCTTAATCAGTCATGAAATAAAGATTTATAGACATAAACATTTTAACCTTTTTAATGAGAACTTTGAAAGGAAACCTTAAGAAGGCGTTGCATCAAGGGAACAGAAATGCGACAAACTTTATACTGCAGTAACACTTTGAATTCCTAAGAGCTCCATAGTACTAATAACCACCTTAAAACCAATTTATCTGTCAAACAGCAATAATCTGCATACGCAAAAGTACTGTCAACAGGGTTCCTATTTCTCATATGAGGACTACTTATGTATTTTTTTTCCAGGATAATATTACCTGGTTGGATCTCAAAAGTCTTGAACTGAAGGAAGTGTTGACAAAAATTTTTCAGCCTGTTTTGTGATCTTTTGAAGTAGTAGAAACAATCAACAAAAGAAGTCTCTTTGGTAATATTAAGACATTGTCAATACACAATATATCTAATGAAATCACTTTTGCTATAATTTAAATTAATATCGTAATAAAGAAATAAAATTTCATTTTTGTGTTTATTCCCTTCCCCCTATTTACCCTAAGTATTTTCAGTAATTGATTCCTGCATCCCTAATTAAGTTTTCCAATACCTAGAAACACAATAATTTTTGGGCAGTCTGAAGAGTTTCAGTTCAAGGAGTCAAACAGTATTTTTTGAAAACATCCTTTTTCTGTTGTTGCTTTTTAAATGCAGTATTATTTCTAGCCCTACAGAAAGCATTTATTTTTGTTCCAAAGGATAGGAGCTTTTCTGAGTAAGCAGTTGCGGCAGTTTTTATAAAAGAGTTTCATGAAAATGAATGTTTTGTACTACAGCAGTTGTGATGTTTCATCAAATTCAGTCTTATAAAAAACGTTGTGACAACATCTGTCACAAATGATGCAAGCACCTTTCAGTATTCCTTTTGTCAGTAAAAGTAACAAGTTCTTTGATTTAGTATGCAGCTTTCAATTGGATGTCAATCTATATGACAACAATTTACATTTCCACTGTACTGCTATTGGCATGTAACTGAATTTTGGCAGCTAGTTTTTCAATATAAAGAAAAACACATATTGCCAGCAGCTCCAACTTTTACAGTCTCACAAAAATCACCTCTTCAGGTTTTGTGAGATCTACAAATGGATTTAACAGGCATAAATTGCTACTCTAGCCAAAGGGAACTCTGAGGGAAAAAGTGGTAAAAATTGTACACAGATACAGAACATCAAGGAGGCAGTAGAATTTTAGGTACCATGTTTTTTTTCAAAACAAAAGCAGAACAGCTTTGAAGAAGCTTTGAAATAATCAAGAGTCCAGTTACTAGCTAATTTAACTGCATTACAGTATTTATGCAAAAATTTCCAAGTCTACCTTTATTCTTAGAGAGAAAAATGCTGCAGAATTAAAAACAGTTGTTCAAAGCTAGAGAAGGCAATGTCATCATTGCCATTTTTATTTTCAACAAAGTAATTCCTCAAATCATCGAGAGCACCTTCTGTTCCTTCATCAGAAAAGTTAAAATATCTTTCCTTGTATTACTTTGTGAAACGCTTGTCAAGCTTTCTCATGAAAACACATATAATGCCTTCTTTTCTATTGCTCTTCCAGCCTTTTTAGTTTCACCTTAGGAAAAACTGCCTTTGAGAAGTTAAGTGTCATCTGACTACAAATTTATTGTTGAAGGAAACATCTGCAATGCAAATCTCCTATCTGCACCACTATGTTCCCTGCTACCCCACAGTGATACAAAGACAACCGTCTGGTCTTTCAGCAATAAGCTTCATATAAACAAGACTAAAGAATTTTCTAGAGTAGAAAAGAAGGTTTTCACTTGCTATCTTTTCTTCATTTTAGCCTTCTATACTTTAAGGAAAGGATCTGTCTGTCTTTGTCACACCCTCTAACTAGTGCAGAAGCGTTAGAAGTGATTAGGAGCTTTGTTCCTTATACCCTGTGGCCTTCACCCTGCTCATGATCTGTGATCCCACGTTCTCACATGGCATTTCTCGGTAGGATAGGATCAGGATGGCACTGAGTGCTGCTCCTTTCAGAAGGAAAAGCCAGGTTGAAAAGACAAGTCAACAAAGAACATCAAGCAGGTAAGAGGACTGTCTGTAGAACGACCTATCCCTTTCTATTATTCTAGCAAATTCAAGAGATTTTCGTACAATGTAGTTGCCAAAAGAACTAATGAGTATACAAAAAGAAATGGAAAGGAGAGATTACTGCTCTTTGCAAACCCATGCTAGTAATTCAGGGTACTGTAACAAGGAGAAGGAGGAGAGATAGAGTGGCTTTAAAGCATGAGGAACACAGTGTGATGTAAAGCTAGAAACTGAGGTAGAAAAAATAAAGAAAAATAGTATAAATTACTTTTTTATTATGGATATTTTTTTGCTAAGAAATCTAAGGTGAATCTTCTTTTCCCAGAATGAACTAATTCAAACTCCTGGCTCCATCTATCTGTGTTTTAAAAAAGACAAAACTGCGTTGTTGCCACATTTCTTGAAAACAACTAATACTGGATTATGCAGTGTGTGCTGGATATAACTCTAGGAAAAAATAAACACTAATTTAATTCCTTACTGAGCCACATTATGTGAGCCATGTAAAAATGACTGACCATAACTTTGTTTTGTGTTCTCACCTGGTACAGGTTATCAATAATAGTCTGATGAATTCTGCAATATGCTATCATTTACATTTCATGAGATTTAATCAAAATGAATCCTGTATAACCTGCTGCTACTAGCTATTGATCAAGAAATTAAATGAAAGAAAATAAGCTGCAAAGCCTGCCTCTCAAAAGAAAATACCTGATCATATTTCAAAAATGGAATAGGTGAACATAGTCGTTCCAAAGACTGATAATAGCATTAATCTTATTTACATCACAATTCTCGACAGTTGCACTTTCAATAACTTGTAACAGAAGAGAAAAAGTAGTCATAGATTCCAAATTGTCTCTAATAACAGCCAAGCAGCCAACTCTTGTTTCCACTTCCTGATTAAGTATAACAAAAATTTTGAGTAGTAACCCAGAGCAAGTGTTATTTAATCAACTAAGCCCTGAAAAATCAAAGTAAAAGTCCACATTCCCTTGGTAAACTGCACTGACACACTTGGTTTATTACAGATACTTTCAAAGAGTAACCTACTGCAAGACCCCTGAAATAGGATCTTAAAGATAAAAGTATAACCTTCTTTATTTTGATTTAAATATAACTTTTGTGATTTAGGTATATTTTGCATCTATTTTTCATGTCACATAATCCAGAGGCAAATCCTCATAGAAAGATATGCTATAAAGATCAAGACAGAAATTCTAAGAATTACAGAGATTTGCATTTATAAACTTGCTTATTTGGGTTTTATTCATGCAGTTCTGAAGCAATGGTGTCAGCTTTTTATCTAGACTCTTTTCATTACTTCTCCCTGTTGGTGTTGCAGCCCATGCTGTGAATGACCTCCAGAGATTCCTGAAGCTATATGCAGAGAGAAAATTGAATCTGAAAGCTTTATTAGACAAGTTTGTCTTCAGCTTGTGTCTGATGTCAGCTGTATTGAAAAATAGAACTGCTTGTGAAACTAGGTCCTGACCTTGAAAAATCTCCAATCAAAGAGTAACAGATTCCGTTTTTTGCCATATTGCTGTTTGTTAGAAGCGGCACATATATTAGAAGCGAAAAGGCTTCTTAATGAAAATCAGATGGAGTAATCAGGCAATTTCTTTCTTGAACACAATGGGAAAACTAGATACATGGCAACATACACCTAATAGGGGCAATCTTTTCACTACAAAAGCCTATAAAGTAAAATGACTCAAACTCATGAAAATTAAAATTATTTATATAGAACATTATTTATTCCTTCATCCGAAAGCAACCAAAAAGAAAAGGTAAAACCAACAATCTATTCCTTTACTACTCCTATTTACATGAGAGTGAGCTACCTCTGTTAGTCAGTTGACATAAGGAAACGCCTACTTTTACGGCTCTCCACTGACTGAAGAACTCAAATTATTGTCTGATACCTCCCTGTTTCATTGTTCATTTTCTCATAGTTTGTTTTAGTAAAATTTTTCACAGAGTTAAACTTAACTGCAATCAATATTAAAAATAGGCATTTCCTTCAGATTCTACATGCACAACTATCAGAAACTATAATTCTAGACATACCTTTATTGGAAATAATATTTCTCTCTATTATAACTCTCATGCTAGTGGTCTTCTTCCTAGATATCCTAAAACTGTTAATGAAAATGGGACTACTGGCAGTAATGCTGTCTTCTGATTCAGTGTGGAACTACTACAGTGTGGAACAGATGCACGCTGTGGCTTTTTAGCTGTTCCACTCTGTGGAGAATGGTTCTACAAAATTAAATACCTGCCACGTGCCCCACACAAACATTTTAATAGCAGAGAACACAGTTCTTTTAAATGGTGAATGCTATGCACAATGTACTTTTAATTATCAACATATGCTTGCATTAGTATTGAAAACATTGTAGATGCACACGTCCCCAGATTATTCCGTCTTCCCCAAGGAATTATTTTGAGTAGATGTGATCTCAATTATACCATGCTATGAACAATATAGACACTCTAATATCTGATTGGTTTTTAATTTACCCTATGAATACACATATTGCTATGTTTACAGGTGCACATAATGAAATGCACAAGGACTTTTAAGACTACCATTTGGAAATTCTGAGAAACACAGTTCTAAACTACAGTGTATGTGCTCACTCAAGCACTGTGCATTATATATAAACAATGACTGCTCTGGGGCACATTAGCTATGAAACACTACAAAGAAAGAAATACTATGTATTGTGCATTTTTGCCCTAAGATACTTATTGTTTCTAACATTTTTGGCATTGTCTCTTGAACCTATCTTAAAAACAAATTGTTTGCTTGGTTTTTTAAGAGGCAGTGGGACATTACATTATCCAGCTCTGAAATCCATGGAATGAACATATTTCAATATCTATAGTTTCAAAACCAAATAATTATTCATCCCCACTAAAAATATTAAACCAAGTATCAGATCAGAGATTTATCAGGCAAGTCTTCATACTGCAGGATACTGCTATGCTCAGTCTGTACATCTCTCTGTCTTAGAACTAACCAATATACAATAATAGATCACTTGACTATGCATTATGAAGATAAAAGAAAATTTCAGACACATAAAATACAGACACTAGCACTACAGAAGCCCTTTCAGCTTTTGAGTTCACTGGATTTTAATTTTAAAACTCACATATTTAGACATGTGTTCTTTCATTTGCTGCTCATTCTCCCCCAAACCTACAGTCTTGGTATTTTAGTAGCACTGGTACATTTCTCACATTACATTCCAAGCAGTGTATATGAATTTCAGCTGCTTTAAGTCACAGAGGTACATATGCTAAGGGAGTAACATTAGTGATATTTTTCAGGAACTGTTTTACAAGATCTTGCAAGCCTAGAACAAAACAGTAAGCCTAGTCCAGGCACGGACTTGTTCCATAGAGAAATAAGAGGTGAACTAAGCTTTCCCCAAAAGAAGGAGACATTCCATCAGATATACTTCATCAATGACAAGCAAATGAATTTCTGTCACTATTTTCTGCAGATTCACAGATATCACTCTTTCAATTCAACCCGCAAAACTCAAGATACTATAAACTCTGGAGGTGACTCCTGGGAATCTTTTTTTCTACGCCCCAGCTGAATATATGGGCTAATAAAAGTTGATTTTGCTTTCAGTTAAATCAGCTGGTGAAGTTACCGCAGCTCACAATCCTTGTGTTACAACGTGCTTCTAACAGCTTGATACACCACTCCTCTCCCATTCTCCTTTACTCATTCTAAATCCTGAAAAATCCTTCTTCCCCTGTACATGGAAGTCCAGTGTGTGGCTCTGTCTCAGCAGGCTCTGATTCCTACTCTCAAAGAAAATTATACTGAAAGTACAGCAGAGCTTTGACTACATGCACTTAAAGAAACATACTTAAAGCTGATGATTATGATATGAGTTCTGGTGATAATTAGCTTTCTTCAAATTCTTTGTATTAAATATACTTTAATTAACAATATACATTATAATATACTATAATAAACTACTACTAATAATACTACTAAAAATAATATAATACTATAATATACATTAATTAACAATGTATATAAAGCCTTTCTGTCAAATGCATCTCTAACTCTGCTACAATTTGTAAAACAAGACCATTTTTTTCCTTATCTTTTTTAGATGTGTCACAAACAATATACCAAAACAAGACTGATAACTTGTAAAATTTAAAGGAACAAATTCTACTTAATTTCGGAAGTAATTTCACCATTATAGTTGACACTAACTCTCACTCTATCTTTTTCTTAATTTCATAATCATACATTTTTCTGTTTCACCTGTGTAGGCATTTCATACAAAAGGACACACACTTGTGTAAAAATTCAGGAAAAAGAATGAAATTGATTGTATACAAAGTACTGTTCACTGAATAAGTTATACAAACTGCAAGAGTACCAACACAATGTAAAGCTCACAGTTTTATTGGATGTACATGCAAAATGTAAAATTAGTTGACAAAGTATTTTCAGATGTATTAATTCATAGCTATTTTTAAAGCTCCACTAACTTCAAATATACCAGGACTGAAAATAAATACATATCCTGTTTAAGAAATTGCATATTCAAGTATGGCTCTAAATGAAAGTGGCCAAAATTTTCCCCTACCATCTTACTCGAATGAATGCAAATAATGGAAAAAGTCTTCCTCAGGACTAAAGTCAGCTATCTCCCACCCCAAAATGTATTTACATGGATTTACAAAGCACTAAATAACTTTACCTAACTTACTAAGTAAATACAATGGTAGTCCTTCAGTACAAAAAAGAAGTCATATCAATGCTAGAAATACTATTAAAATCTGTCCCTTCTGTAAAAGCACATTCCAAAACTGCATTTCTGCCTGCTTAAAATGTTTTCAAACTGCTGGCTAAGCAACACATCAAGGTATTTGGATAGAGACATTCACACAATTTCATGTTATCATGTCAAGTACAGATAGCAAGTGTGATTTCCTTCCTGAATCATCTTGTCTTGGAAGTCAATCTTCGGAAAGGTTTTAGACGTACCCTTCAGCTAAGTACATTTTTCGAGCTGGAAAAGTAGCTCTTGTTCATTATGCCTGAGGGCACACTGGACTGGTGGGATATTAAGGACTTTTTTTTAGTGTTTCTTCTGCCAAAGACACTATAATACATAGACCTAGAAATAATTATAAACAAGGTCCTTTACGTCTGTAACAGCCACCAGATGGTATATTTAGTAAGACCCTCTGGCTGAGTTCTTGTGGTCCGGATAGACCAAAGGATACTTGACAGGGCAGTAGAGATTAGCCAATTACATCTTTATTCCCTGGTCTCAAACACAGATACCAGCCTTTTAAAGTTCTGACATCCACAAAAGTCTCTACAGAATCAGGAAATTAATAACTATCAGCAGGAGATACTGCCATTGATTCACAGAGTCATTCCAAACCAATATTTGTGCACCTTTCTTTAAAAATGACCTTTAATGAGATTGTTTAGTTTTTGGGAGGTCTGATTAAAGCTAGCTCTCCCACAGACAGTTTCAGTCTCCATGCACATCAGTGTGCATGGTTCACGAGAACCAACAGCAGAGAACAAGTCCACAAAAATGTCTATAATGTAAGTGGTTAAAATAACTACAAAACTTGAAGCACAGCATAACAAATCCCATGACGTTCAATCTCTTCCCCCCCCTTTTTTTTAAATGAAATATAAAAACACTTCAGTAACATCACTTTCTATCTTTGCAGAAATCTGCTGTTTAAGCCTGGAGGAGAGAAGTCTTAGGGGAAAAATATCCATGTGTATAAATATCTGACTGTTGGAGTAAAATGACAGAATTTGACTCTCTTCAATCATGCCATATAAAAGGATGAGAGGCAACAGGCAAAAATTTAAATACTACAAATTCTATTTAAATAGCTAAACAAACATTTTTTTTTTTCTTTACCGTAAAAGTGGTTCAACACTGGAACAAGTTGCACAGAGAGGTTATGAAGTCTCCATCCTTGGAGATATTCAAAACCTGACTAGGCATGACCCTGAGCAACCTGCGCTAATTGACTGTGCTGTGAGCAAGAGGAATAGATGTCTCTCCAGGTCCCTTCAGAACGCCACAGTTCTATGGCAATTCATCTATAATTATGTGATTGCAGTAAACTGATGCAAATAAGGAAAAACTGTGAATTAGTGTTACAAGTAAAGGTTCAGATTTTAAGTGCTTTTGGCAAGAGAAAGGAAATCAACCTTACTTCCTGCTTAATCCCTTATAGAACACTAGTACTTTCATTTTCTGCATCTATAGTTCCATCTGCTGAGTCTCGGGAACGTTAGTAGTCACAGACTACATCCTGAATTAAGCTAAATGAGTAATTTTGCAATTCCTCAGCTAAAGACGAGTTAATATAGGAATTATTGCACTACTACTCTGTGTTCTCTCTTTCGTTCCATTATTACCATTTCCTTTGTAACAGCAAACACACAACTCGCCCACACTCCGTCCCCCTGGAATCTGACATAACCCGCTGACACGCAAAACTGACACAGCAAGTTTAGTGACCCAGCACAGCAAAAATGATTGTGCATCTCCTTCAGTTCTGCCATATCATTACAATAATTCTATAGCACGCCTTAGATCAAAATCCTGTAAAGTAAGGAGTACAAGTTGTAAAAAACACTAGTGGTATTTAGCCCTTTTTTCGAAAATTGAAATGATTGCCACTGAAACCATAAGAGTTCTAAATGGCTAAAACTAAATGACAGTTCCTATTTAAAAAGATTCAATGTGTCATAAGCTAGATATCTGCTTTGCTTGAATTGATATATTCTATTCTGACAGAAGCTGGACTGTCTTCTGATACGAAATATTCTGAATTCTGTCTGTATGGTATAATTTCCTGCCTTAGAGAGTCACTAGCATAAGGTAGAGAATTCTCCAATTTTAGCTTTTCTTGTATGCTAGCTATTAAAACATGTTAAAAGCAAGAGGGATCAACAACCTACAAGTAATCAAAATCGAAAAACTACTGTAGCTGTATCAGAGCCTGAGGCTAAAGGCAATCTGATGGTAAAGGGGAATTTCTTTCTGCTCCCACATCTGATGAGCAGCTTTCCAAATTGTACAGGTCAGTAACATTCTTCATCCAAGCAACTGAGATAGTTCAATATCATATAAAGAATCTTAGAGACTTTCGAAACTCAGATTTAACCCGGTGCTTCCAATATGTTTGGGGTTTTTTTTTACCCATGCTTAATCACTACACTTCAAAGGAAAGCAGCAGGAAATAAAAACCATTTATCAAGGAGATAAACATGAGTTTGTAATCCTTCTAGGGAACCAGCAGGTGCAAAGAAATACAGAAAGAATCTAATATAAATATTGTCCAAATAATTTAAATTAAATGGAGAACAAGTCTCTTGTTGTGGATTCATGAACTTAAGAAACCCAGAGATACATATCACAGACAATGTTAAACTGCAGAATTACTCTTATGATGTTATCATACAAACTTTTATCTAAATACACAGGCTTTGTCTTGACAGTCTCAGCTCATTGCCATATCATAAAAACTAATTTCAGAATTTCATTCTGTGACCAATTTACATCTACTTGACCTGTAACATTATGTTTTAATTTAAATAATTCTCCTTCCTTCATTGTAATTCTTCCATGAATAAATGTAGAAAGTCAAAACCTCATCTCTTCATAGAATAAAGAAGCAAGATTTTGAAACAGTAATAATTTGAAAAGCATGCTGCGATCTTTTCATCAAATCCGTAATCTAATTCGTCTTCTGGGACACATTACACAAAGTAGAAAGGTAATGATAAAAAAAGTTGAATGCCACACTCCCCTTTACAAGCTAAAGCTGAAATATATAAGGATGTAGAATGAATTTAGACGGTCTCTAGCCATTTTCATTTTAACTGCATGATTTGTAATTAATTTCAAAAGATTTATATACAGAAGCACTTACAGACACCTGGAGAGAAAAGGCCAAATGCTGCTAATGCGGGCTTTTCCTTTAGTTGCTGAATTAGGTGGTTTATTGCCTTCCAGTCAGCATTCAAGTCTTCTAATTTTTTCTAGAATAGAAAAGGAAAATATACTAAATTTATAATAGGTAAATTAATGTAAAATAAATACACTTTTTTTTCTCCATCTGATGGACCACCTGAACTTGAAAAAACAAACAAACAAACAAAAACCAACCAAACAAAGAAAAGGCAGAAACAGCAATCCATTTTCACAAATGTGAGCAAGGGATGAGCAAAATGCTTCCCAGCTGGGTTGCAAAAGAGCTTCATGGTGTCAGGGTCTTGAAAGCATCTCTCCTCCTCAGTGCCTGGCTGCTGAAGCTTGGGGCAACTTGGATCTGGCGCAGCTGCCGGAGCCTGACCGCAGATTGACTCCCTGGGACCAATCTCACCCCGTTCCCATCCCCATGGCCCTGCCCAGCCACCTGGGACTGTGTTTGACTCCAGTTCACCTCACCAGACCTGATCCTGGCCCCCACCCAGGGGCAGCCCCCCGGCCTGGCCTGCCCTTTGGCTGGGGGCAGTGGGAGGGGCCCTGGCTGGTGAGACCCTGACCTGCAGCCTAGAGGGGAGCCACACTGCTCCTCACTGCCAGAGAGCACCACCTTGCCCTGCTCCTTGGTTGACAGGCCTTTACATCCTTTTAGGGAAAACTGATTGACTTCTTCTGTAACACTCCTGATGCCGTGAAAAGGCTGAAATCAGAACTTAATAGCCTTGATGTCTATTAAGCAGGTATTCTTTATTGCAGCGCTAGACACACCCAGGGATAGCTCCACCTAGTGTGTGAAGGGCTAAACGTATAGCTTATATACAGTTTAGATATACATATTCATGCAAGTTCCAAGAACTCATTAACATATTGCCATCCACTCCTGCATGTGCAATACAGTCTTTCGGTGGTCATCAGGGGTCTCAGCGGTCTCTGGTGGTCGTTTTACTTCATCATGATAGTCTTCATCGGGGTGTCGTTTTGATGGGCTCCATTCAACTAACTCCTTGTCTTTGTTAAGAGACCCCAAGGTTGGCCTAGGCTGGTTCTGCATATCTTAATGGCATTTGGGAGTCCTGGGGCATTCTGTCTTTGAAGATAAGAGCATCCTGTCCTTGGGGATAAGCTCCCCTTGTAGAATACCTGTATCTCACACCTCCGTTCTCCCACTGATTCTCAAGCATATTAAGTCTCCTACATACCAGTTAAAACTACAGTTCTGGCTATAACTATGGCTCCAGCTAAACCCACGGCTTCTCTCTGCAGAGACGTAGGAGTTTTGATCATCATGATCCTGAGATGATAATTTTTTTTTAATCAAAATAGAAAGGAGAATGATATATTAAAAAAAACCAAAACCAACCCTTGTCAATAAAACCTCTGCAATTTGCAATACCAAATGCAGGACATGTTCTTCCACCTATTAAGAAAAAAAAAAAACCATAAAAAAAGTCTTTAGGAGTCTTCAGAGAGACGTAAACTTCAGTGTGTGGGCATGCAGTCCTGGTCAGTAATGGCTGTGTCAAAGTCTGCAGTGTGAATTACACCAGTCCTCAGACAACCCTAAGAGGCATTTAGACCTAAAATCTTGTTTCTATCCCTCTTTTCTTCCTTGGTTTAAGGACTGTAAAGAAGGACGAAGTATTGCCAGTTCTATGCTGGCATCTCCAAACTCTTAAAATGAAGACTGTATTTATTTTTTAAGCTATTCCTTGACTGTCTGCTACGAAAAGCAGCACAAAGTACAGCAATGCCACTCAGGAATGCTTTTAGTAGTCTTGTGTCTAACGCATGATTAGATACATAGTCTAAATCACAATCCAGGCATGATGGAAACAGGATGCCTATTAAGAAAGGTACATTAATTAAGTAGAGTCTATGACAGGGGTCAAAAAGAGAAGGACAGGAAACAACAGTCATTAGATTGAAGTGTGTACACACACACTGAGGTAGCACAACTTTATATTCTGAATATGTCAGGGGAGCATTTCAAGAATATGCCTTAAGCTTTGCCATAAATACTCTATAGCTGCAAAGTTCTTTTAGATGTGCCACCAGTGGAGGCCAGAATATTATCTGGTATAAACTTTGGGCAGATTTTTGTGTAAATGGTTTTTGATAGGGCAGGAAAGAAAGTATACAATTTTGCACTACGGAATAAAACAATGTTTTTTTCTTTAAAATCAGTTTTAAAACTGCATTAAAAAAAATTAAAAGTCAGGTATAACAGACATTCTTCTTAATAACTGACTATGAGGTCTAGGCAGAAAAAGCAATCAAGTATGCATGACAAATGCAACATATGACAATTCAAAATCATACATATATTTTACTCCTGTTTGGATCACAGACACACAGAAACATACGTTTTGGACACATGTCCCCACGTGTTGCCTGATCTAGTTGAGAGGCATCCCTGCCCATGACAGGGAGGTTGGACTAGATAATCTCTAAGGTCCCTTCCAGCCTAGGCCATTCTATGATTCTACGATTTTATGGCAGACTTTAATGTTCCTTTTTTTTTTTTTTTCTGCAGTTGTAGACCAAGAATCCACTTCCAGAGATTAAAGTGCAAAGCATTTCTCCAATATAAATTCAATAGTATCAGAGAGTCCTTAAAAACAAAAGCTGGAGAAACTACACTATCAAAGATTGTCTTCATCTTACAGTATATTCACAGTAACTCATAAAGGAGATATTGATGTTATAAATATAATATTTGTCCTTACTATGAGTAGTGGATGTGAGTCAGGGATTTCTGTCCAGCAATTACAAAATACAAAATGGGCCCACCACAGACATTAGAAAAGGTTGTCTGGGGCAGCATCTACAACATCAATAGAATAGCTAGTTCTAAACACTTCTATCAATCAGAATTATAGTTTGATCCAATCTTGCATCTGTCACAAATTAGCATGCACGCGTTAAAATAGTAACTTCAAGCACAATGATTTTGCTGTTATTGCAACTGTAAAGCTTTGGCGACAAGTATGAACATCCAAACATGTTGCACAGAGGAACACTTCTACTGATTTATTGATTTCCTTTAAATGTCATCACCGATGCAGTTTAAGTGAGGTTAACATTCATACACAAACTAATCTTACTGACAGCACTAAAGCTATATAGGTGTATTTAGACAGAGCATTTATGTAGTCTTTTAAATGCAAGACTGAAGACAAGAAAATGAGTTGCTCACTACTCATTCTCCCCTCCAACACAGGAAAGGACAAATTCAGTGCTGTGGCAAGGGAACTACAGCTCTTCTGTTGCCACAGAAGTCTTTTCTTGAATAGATCGTTCAGTTCAAGTACTGCTAATCATGAGATTGGGGCTTACGTTCTTTCAATCGGCACTGTCACCCACCATAACTTCTCCCTCCCCCACCCGCAAAAGCTTTACAGAAATGCATTTCAAAAGCATGAAAATCACTTTATAAAAGTGAATAGGTCTGATTATTAAAGTGCTAGTGCCTAAAGGATCACACATCTCATCCTATTCTTGACTCTTGAATCAGTATATCCTAGGATTTCATTTGCCAACACAAATATTTTTACAGTCCTGCATTGCAAAATTCCAGCAATATCAGCATTTTTAGCATGCTTAGTGAAGGTGAGAAAATATACTTATTTCAGTGGCATTACTATGCGATGAAGATAAGTATCTGTCAATATAAATTCATGGGATTTAATTTATACTCCAAACACTGTAATGAGAGCATATTACAAAGGTTGCAAGAACAAGCAGCTAAACATTAGGAAATGGCAGACTAACATCAACTATGAACATTAATCCAGATACAAGGGACATAATTGCCCTAAATATCTTTAATTCTCTGATGGATACTGTCTTCCAGTACAGCAGAGGGTTGCAGTCTGAATGAGTCTCTAGCACCCCTACTTCATTTACTGAAAAAAATGCAAAGATTTGTGGTGAATTAAGGAAATGAGGGAGAAAAAAAAAAGGATGTCTCAACAAACTAAATAATCTACAAAGTTGTCATGCAAGTAATTAATGCTTTCAGTGAGGCCCTGTAATTTAATATTATTTTTTGTGCCACAAACTGAACAAGGAGCATGAGTCTAAGTACTGAACTGCTGCTCAGACTGAGAGTGCTATCCATACTATGTACTGAATTCGGCAGGATACAGCCTAAACCAAGGCCACCACAGTAGCTTTAATTCAAGAGTCTTCTAAACTGTTGAGTGCTTCACTTGCAACCTTGCTAATATCTTTTCAAAACCACCTTATTCTGAGTACAAATTATTTCTGCTTCCACAAAATACTTTTTGTGTAGCAAATGATTTTGACATTGGCTAAAAAGTCTATATTGGAACACGTAAATAGCAGACAGTGCTGGAAGTTACTCATGAAGAACAATGACAGAGGACAAACCTCAGTATAAATGGTTGGAAGCTTAAGGAAAACTACATCATCAAGAAAGCAATTCAGCAGTCCTGACAGTATATATTCACTGTTTTATGACTTATTATACAAGATAATGAACCAGAAATTAACTTAACGGGTTGTTCAGTTAAACGAACTACAGAATGTAATGAAAAAAGTAGAATGCAATTAAAGAGGGACTAGAAATGAAATACTCGTTACTCCACAAGTAGCTACTAATTTCCTCCCAGACATACAATATCATTGTCAAAACTACAACTCAAGGAATATAATAATCTTTATTTAAGTTTTCTTGTTCCAGTAAATGTGGTAGAAATTGCCAGTTGTGTTTTTGATGTGAATACTAAAAAGAAACAGTTAGAGTACACTTTTATGTCAGAAGTTTGGCCTAAACAGAATCATCTCACACCATTTTTTTTTTTGTCAATGGTACATAAAACAAGTACTAATTCTTGAAAATTACAGCATTCATTCTGCAATTCTTTGCATGCAAGCACAAAAATCTAGAAAGCCAAAATCTTTGTTTTCTGTTGTGTTTCACACGTTAAAATATGGAGTAAAATCACCTAAAACTGAAGCTGAAGTCACACAAAGTGAGTAGATGCAGTTATTGCAGAGTGATTTTTGTTCTGCCATCAGTCCAGTGTGCAGATGAAACATTTCAGTTCTCAACAGTAATAGTGCTGTTTTAGCCAAGAAAACACCCTACACAGATTAAAAAACTTTGTTTCTGCCCATTCTCATGATCACACTACTTTTAAGTCATCTTGAATTTAATTCTTTTAGTGTTTTGTCACTATTTAGGAAAATTGATCATTAAAGAAGGGGAAAATGAGTCTTATGGATTTCTGTTCAGGAAAGAAGAAAAGGAACCAAATCATTCTTAAATATATATTGATTTCTGAAGTGGAGATAAGTGCATTCATGTGCTCTTGTGAATGGAGATCTGCTGGTGGGATTTATAAGTGATTTAGAGGAAGTTTCATAGAAGTAGGAAAACAGTACTCTAAGTACAGTGATAAAACAGAGATACAAAAATGAGAAATTCACTTAGAGGTCACCTAGAGACATCTCAACTTTCTGACAAAACACTTTGCATAAAATTAGGTTATTGAGTGCCGTGAGTTTGAAAAAGTTCTATGCACAAAGTTGTGCCTGGTCAGAAGCAATTACAATAGTTACAAGCCAATATTACAGTATCTGGGAGCTCGTAATCATCATGTTCACAGATACTTTATCATGGAATCATAAAACAGTTTCAGTTGGAAGGGACCTTCAAGATCATTGAGTCCAACCTTTGTCCTAGCCCTATCAACACCATATCCCTCAGCACAACATCTACCCTTCTCTTAAACACCTCCAGGGATGGTGACTCAACCACCTCCCTGGGCAGCCTGTTCCAATGGCTGACAACCCTCTCAGTAAAGAAATTCTTCCTCATCTCCAACCTGAAACTCCCCTAGAGCAACTTAAGGCCATTTCCCCTTGTCCAGTCACTCGCCATTAGGGAGAACAGACCAACCCCCAACTCCCTACAACCTCCTTTGAAGTAGTTGTAGAGAGTGATAAGGTCTCCCCTCAGTCTCCTCCAGGCTGAACAGCCCCAGATCCTTCAGCTGTTCCTCATATGACACATTCTCCAAATCCTTTACCAGCTTGGTAGCCCACCTCTGTACCCTCTCCAGCCCCTCCATGTCCCTCTTGTAGTGAGGGGCCCAAAACTGGACACAGTATTTGAGGTGTGGCCTCACAAGTGCCAAGTATAGGGGTATAGTCACTTCTGTGGTCCTGCTGGCCACACTATTCCTGACACAGGCCAGGATACCTTTGGCCTTCTTGGCCACCTGGGCACTCTCGCTGTCCATCAACACCCCCAGGTCCCTCTCTGCCTGGCAGCTCTCCAGCCACTCCTCCCCAAGCCTGCAACGCTGCTGGGGGTTGCTCTGGCTGAAGTGCAGGACCCGACATTTCACCTGATTGAAACTCATGGAATTGGCCTTAGCCCAGCGATCCAGCCTGTCTAGATCCCTCTCTAGAGCTTCTCTACCCTCAAGCAGATCAACACTTCCACCCAGCTTGGTGTCATTTCTGAATTTACTAAGGGTGCACTCTATCCCCTCATCCTAGTCATTGATGAAAATGTTAAACAGGACTGGGCCCAGTACTGAGCCTTGGGGGACACCCAGGGTATAAAACCATAAATGAGATCTGGTTGATATAATACTGACCTTACTAGTTTTGTCTCTCACTCCAGAAAGTAGCTGAACGATACATGTGAGGCTGCTTGCTGATTATTTTCTGCTTCAAGATTCTACATGATAGTAAATGATACTCTAGTCTCAATGAAGGTCTACATAGTCCTTAGGAACTAAGTGTAAAATATCTCCTTCAAAACTATTTTTATGCTGAGGAAAAGGATTCTACAGTACATTTTTGTAAAAGAGAAGTGTTGGGAGCCATTAACCTTAACTATGTATTTTGTGCTCCAAAAGAGAATCAAGTCAGTCATTCTACATGAATTTTGGCAGACAAACTGAGTGGGAAAGTTCTGTATTACCATGTCTTGTTCCCTTCACAAAGGAAAAATTTTAAAGTAAAAGGCCATCTTTATGACTTAATTGCTACCCTTTCTGGAAAACATGTTCTCTTTTTTTTTTTGAAAAAATCTCTGAGAGAAGAATTCAAAATAAGGGACTTTAAAAACATGTTATATGATGCCATTAATTAAGCATCAAAAATTACATTTGCTTTCAATGTGGATTACTGTTGAAGAGGTAGAACAACCTTAATATCAAAAACAGTATTCCCATCTCAATACATAAAAATTTTCTGGCTGGGAACATTATATTTTTCCTGTCTATGCCACCACAGAACAGAACAAATGCCACTTGCCAAGTTCTTTCACTGATTTTAAACAGAGCGAATCAAGGACAAGTGTACAACAGGGGAAGCATAACCCATTACATAGTAATGGATATTGCTAAAGGTTGCTTCATTACCTTTACTGGATGAGTGGCTGGTTTTTCCTTATACAAATGACACCCTTTAGACAAAACCTCTTCCACATTCGGCTGTTTAGCCTGCACTGCTGCTTCAGTTTCCTGAAAAATAAAAACACATGCAGTACAGATTAACCATAGCATAAGCAGTAAGGTTGAAAAGTCCTAAAGCTCCATGGGAAGCTGTCAAATATCAGTAGCTTAGCTTCTGCTCAAAATTGGTTTCCGGGAAAACTTACGGATAATAGCAGCTAAGGACAAAGAGGGTCACCAAAAAACCCACAACAAAACAAAACACAAAAGC
The DNA here is from genome assembly GCF_000703405.1 of Apaloderma vittatum. Lineage (NCBI taxonomy): Eukaryota > Metazoa > Chordata > Aves > Trogoniformes > Trogonidae > Apaloderma > Apaloderma vittatum. The sequence goes on along the minus strand of NW_009708364.1, from coordinate 13,227 downwards.
AAAGAGGGATGGAAAAGAGTAATGCTAGCAAAACAAGCAGTGATAGGTACCTTCATCCTGAAAGTTTCAGTAAAACAACTAAAATGCTAACACGAATTCACACTAGGAAAGAGAGGCATGAGAAATCTCATTTAAGCAGCGCTGTTCATTTTTCTGTTTTATATTACTAGCAGATTAAAAGTGCACTGATTAACACTATTTTCATACAGTAGAACAGGGCACTAAAACTGTGTCATGAGATGCAACTATGGTACTGAATTTAGCAGTATTAAAAATATTAATAGAAAACTACCGTTACTAGTAGTAAACTGGTACTTATTTCATAAAACATTTATACTGATGAATCCAAAACAAAATCACAGCAGCAGTGACAGCTCTTAGTGGTACAAGAAAGCACCTACCAATAGCAATGACACTCTAGTGAGTTAGCAACAGCATACTCTCTAGCAATTTTCTTTTTTAATCTGGAAAGGTGTCATTCATGTGCTAACACAAGGCAACTCCAAAAAACTCTTCCAAACATGCAACAGCTTTGTTTCATCAGGCACTGACCAAATAAATAATGGGTGAAACACTATATGTAGATTAGTAAAAGTAAAAATCACTGAAAAGAGTAAAAAATGAAAAAAAAAAATAAACTGCAAACTGCACTCAAGATTTCAAGATTCATAGTGTTTTCATTTTTCAAATAATACAAGGGGAAAGAAAAAACAGATAACCCTATCTCTGTGGTTTGCTTTTGTCTTCCTCTCTCCATTATTCTTCTCCCACATATTTTAGAGCCTGATTACCTTATCCTTACCAATATTGCAGACCATCCACTGTCTCTACAACTATCTGATTCAACACATCATTTCATTGGTGGAAACTGCTATTCTTTGCTCTGCAATAAACTTGTTGAAATCTACATGATTTTAAGTCTCAGAAATGGGCCATTTTGCTCCTCTGTTTCAGTTCAACCTAGAAAACATGTCTACACTGCTGCCTGAAATTTTACTTTATGGACAATCAGTAAAAATAAAATGTGTTGATAAATTCACTTATCATTTCCCATTTTTCTTTTCAAATATTGTTTATAAGTATAAAAGGAAGAGAATTAAAGCTTGTCTAATTTCTTGCAATGATATTTGAAACATGCTTGCATTTAATTGCTTTCTATTACACATTTCAATATTAATGAGATACAACTGTAAGGATTCATACAGAATAAGCACTGAAAAGCTAGAAAAATTGGGATATTGAGGGGATGGGAGTTTATTAACCTGTTGATCAAACCTTCATTAAATTCCTATTTTCTTTCTGTTTCAATACTAGGTTAGCTTTCTACTTACCTACTCGCCGTATAAAGAAAGAACAATCAAAAAGTGTTAATGAAGGAGGTAATTTTCTGCGTATCTTGATGAAAAAAAGGCATTTTATTGCCTATTTAGCTGTAGTGTGCGTTGTCTGTGTTTTTTTAACTAAGTCACTATTTTGCCAGTATTTTCTATACGTATTTCATAACAGCACCAGACACCATAAAACAATTCTGTAGCATGAAAAACAGGTTATGACTGTCTGCAGAGCCCAAGAATATCCAGGCCACTATGGGTGCACCTACGCTGCTGATTTAACCTGCAGCATGGCTGTGTCTTTGAAGAGGATATCAATCTTCCATTGGACTTTGGTTTCCACCATGGACTGATCTGGAAGCACACAAACTGGTTTCTTTGAGGCTGTAACCGGTATGGAAGGTGTGCTCTAGAAGGGCACCTAACACAGTCCCAGGCACAGAGGGCACCCCCAGCTCTGACTGTCCCTGCCCAGTTGTCCCTGCTGTGGTTCCCCACACCTGGCCAGCGCACCAGCAACTGTAACAAGTATGGAGGGAACCCAAGCACTTATTAGTCACTTCGAGGTCATCTTCACCATTTGCCCTTAACATTTTCTAGACTTGAGAGAAAGCAGAGGCTTTGTCAGGAGGCTCTCTTAAGCTTTGTCATGTATTTGATGGGACTGGGTTTGTAACAACAGCCATTAACATTAAACGCCAAGGTCCATGGCTAGGAACTGAAAACTCAAACCCAGAAGCAGCCAGCTAGGAAAGGCACTCCAGACTAATTCAAAGACCTATTCATAACAGGAGTTACTACACAAGTCCTGAAGCTGTAACTAAATTTGGCTGCTCAGTAGTTATTTGTACTCTACCTTTTTTACTGAAATTTGAATCAAGAATTACCATATATACACATATAAAGAGGATAATTTCTCTTAAAATTAAGAGAAAAAACAAATGAAAGGAATGACTGATGTACTATGCGACTCCACATTCTGTAGAAAACTTTAATGATCCTTTTCATTGTCATTATTTTATGCTAACACTAGTATACACAACACATAAGCACTGTGATGCCCCACTTCTAAGTATTATCTAAACATTTGAAAAGGTATTTTTATAGATTCAAAAGGTATTTGTTCTTTATGTATAGAATACAGGTGTAATTTTCCAAAGTCAGGTAACAGAAACACAATGCATTTAGCTGTTAAATCACCAATTCCTTATACTCTACAATTTTCTGTAGTTACACGAACTAATCTTGTCTGATCTTTCAAAATCAATGGCCTTGACCTAAACTAAAATGCATTGTGCAAGTCTATCCAATATAGCATGATGTTTCATTTGAGATTTATGTGGAAATAAGAGTAGAGATAAGAGTCCGTGGACAAAATAGGTTCTCAGTATCTTGTCATTCATTCAGACACTGCTGAAATGAACAGATATCTTATTTGTTAGAGCAGCAACTACTTTTTGATTGTCACACATTAATCATCTAAAAACATCACAAAATTATTTAAATAAGTGGACACCTGAAATAAAATCCCTGCAGTAACTTTGAGGGAGCTCTTTGCCCAGTTCTCTGTCTGATGGTATAGACCTCTTATGAATTCAGCCCACCGACCATGTTTCCAGTGATTTGAAATCCATTTTAGGTGACACTCTATTAATAGGGATCAAGAGGCAAGAAAGCAGTTTCAGGATGCTGCTCCATTATGATACAGAGAAGTAAAAACCTTTAGCCAGACATCACCAATGCAGCAAAAATTCAGCAAATGTAAACTTGTGATCAGGCCTACTAACACTGCAAGTAGTTTAGAACCTTTTGTCACAAGAGAACTCGGATAACAGAAACTGCTAGTGCACATATAGACATGATAATAGGAAATTTGCTGTCTATAAGAACCTGATGGAAATTTACTAGCTAAAAGCCTTCTAACAAGCAGCAGCAATGAACTACATAATAGTTGCGTTGTGAGATGGGTCTGTACACACATTGTGATGCTTTGAGTGGGACTTAACTCCAAGAACTGAATGCTGTAAGGTAACTAGGCACAGGGTGCCTCAAGACTGCAGACCTTGCTTTTCAGCAACAACAACGGAATACAGGCTATGGTTCACCAAAATAATATGGTGATGAGGAGGAGGACTACAAGCCTTCCTCCAGAAGACCCCGGCCCACGACCCCCAGACAGCACTGCGCATGCAGCAAGAGGAGGAGGTCCAGCACGCTTATCTTAGAACTAACCCAGGCTACCCTCATGAATATGTGTGCTTTTGTGTAATAAATATCTTGTCTCTTTGTCGAAACAGTGTGCAAGCTTTGAGGAGAGATCGCCTTGCAGCCGGCACTGAATAAACATACCTGCTTTATAACTCCCTATGAGTTGTAGAGTTTGTTTCCATGTGTCAATTAGTTCAGTTCCCAAAGAGAACAAAATGGTAATGACAGTAATATGGTCTTCAACAGTTCATTCGCAACAGAGACCACAGTTATCACCTGAGTGGTGCAGGATCCAGGAGAATATCATACTCTCAGAGCATGGTGCGATGCCTGCTCTTCATCTCACCGGCCAAGCTGCTACTAAAGCTGGAGCTGTAATGCTCATGTCCATCTTTTTTTTAGATAATACCAAAGCTGTAGCCTTCTAAAAGTCCTGGTTCGTCATAACTGACCCCTCTGCCTTGCTCACTGTGGGAGACATTGCCTCTAAGAGACAGAGCTAACTCTGCTGGAATTGCACAACTGATGAGTTGCCTGTGAAGGGAATTGCAATGCTGCTTCTGTGCTGGGTGATGAATATGCTGATTAAATTCTTCACACATACTGCAAATTGAAATACATCATCGTTGGAAACTGCTGTTTCTCAAATATGCATAAACAATGTGAATCAGAGGCCACCTTTTCTCCAGGATGTACCATTTATGAATTTTCAGCAGTGTTAAAATTGTGCATCCAAACTGATGAAAGGCTGCTGCTGAATAGGCCACATTGGCTTCTTCATTTTCAACAACATGTCAGTTCAACCTGCTGAGCAAACTTACAGGCTGAAAAAGTGGCAGGGACTTGTCTATGGCCCCATCTGGTCTCCAAAAGTCTGTTGATACAGCTCAGAACTTTGAAAATTCATATTCCGTAGCTGAAACCAATATATTGACTAAACCTCTGGCTTGTGTGCCAATGGAAGAGAAAGTTTGATGGCTTGGCATATGTTATTTCAAGAGATGGTAACTATCTTAGCAGACATAGACAGGAGGTTTAACATATGCTGCCCATATACTAGAAGGCCCAGACAAGTATCTACAAAAATATCTGCAGCACTTCAGACCATGTATTGGTCTATATTAAGAATCACAACCACTGATTCACTTCCTCCTGTAATGCTGGTAAAACTTTTGGGATCGATTTCCCAATGAGATTATGTCCATGGGACATTTTCTGTGGGGACAGTAGGAAAAGTTCAGGGTGATTAAATCTTTTTCTTCACGATGAAGTGCAATGAAAAAATGGAAACATAATAACGATCTTCAAATAAAAAATAAATATGACTTTTAAATTAATATAGTGAGTTGTTTTAGAAGTCATGACCTCATTTTATCAAGAAGGTACATTAAATGAAGATTAAAGAAAGGAATTTATTCACAAGAAAACAGCAGTAAGCTATTTCCCTTCACTTTACTGATCAAGACAAAGCAGTGATGTTTAACAAGTAAATATACTAAACCTAAAATCTATTTTTTTAATTTTCAAAATAATCAGATATAAATCCCCATATATATTTGACTGGATAACAGAAAACTACATTTCATTATGTCTTTTAGGTGAGGGAGAATGTAGCTTGTAACTAAAATTCTCTGAGGTGGATTTTGTTATTCACACACACACAAAGCTCTAGAAAGGTTCACTGAAACATTCACATCTATCTTGCAGGTTACTATTCACAGATATTTTAGGGAAAAGGCTACAAATAAATGGTGAGGTTCTGAGTGCTTCATCTTTTCCTCACAAGTAAAAAAAGGGAAGTGGATAGAAAACATTAAAATGTTCCTATCTTCAAGAATTCTGGTTCTTGGTAAGTGACCCCATTTCCTTTGACTCAGCTCGGCACATTCTCATTCACAGAGCAGACTAACAAGCTAAACCACCACAAAGAAGAATCATTAGAGAAGATTTAATTAAAATACATCAAAGTTCAGCCACATGACAGTGAGCATCAGATCTTGATGGCAGGTCAGGCAGTACAGTCAATGGCATTCTCAGTATTCAGATATTTATATATATTATTAGAATACAACCAAGACATGCCATTAACAGTTCTGTGACCATACTGAGGTGACACTTAATCCACTGGAGGAAAAATGCAGTTGCCAGCATTTAAACCTCCTGAATAAAGACCTGAATGAATCTTGATAAAATTCAAGGAGAATCAAGCTTGTACCTCTTCCTTTTCTACATAACAGATGAAAAGGTTTGATAACTTCCTGAATATTTCACTTATCTCTATAGAGAAATAAAATGCTCTGTGAATGTCTAAGTTACACAATTTAGCTTTACCTTCCTGTCTGAGATGTTTATGAAAAAAACCAACCCACAAAAAACTAAAACACAAAATCCAGGCAATTCAATTTAAAGACCACACCTAGTGGCCTAGGTAGAAGCTTAGTATAAAGCTGCTTTATTGCTAAAAATATTCTGTAACTAGCAGACAAGCAATTTTATGCACCTGCCTCTAAAAATGCCATTTTAATGGATAAATAAAATAGCCATTCTTTCCCCCATTACCTTAAACCATTCATCTTTAAATTTGTGAAACCCAAAGTACAATCCCAAAGCAGTATTAGAAGGTTATCTTAATGGGGAAAAGAATATTGCAGGATTCACACAGCTTTTTTAACTGAAGTGTGCAAAAGACAGTCATCTGATTTTAATGAGAGACTCGAAAATTGATGCAACTATAGCTCTTGACCTACGTGAACATTTTTCGAGATACTTTGATGTTAAATAATTATTTCATGGAAAAGAGCACTACATGAAGGACCTCTTCCTTTTAAAAGTGCAACAATTCAATTTGAGCGTTTATAACTACTTTCTAAACCTATGACTGTAGCCTTTGTGCAGTTAGTAAAATATGCAGACTCTGTGTCTATTAAGACTTGGTGGTGTTTTTCACCATTCCGCTCCCTGCAATATCTCTTATTCCTGGTACCAGAAAAGGGAAGGAAGGAAGGAAAAGAAAAAGACAAAAGGAGACCCTCATCAATGAAATAGAACTAAGAAGGTCCCAAAATTTAAGCCATGCAAACAAAGTGCCTGAAGCAGCACCACTTTGCAGAGTGAAATGATGTTTTTTTCAAAGCACATTTTCCTGCTGGCTATCAGAAATTGGTGACCTTCCTCTGTGCATCTAGAGGAGATGAAATATAGTTATCTCTTCCTCATACAGAGAATTCAGTATCTATCCATTGCAGCTGTCTGTCCTGAAAAGGAAATTTCCTGGAGGTACTGCAGATAGATGAAATTATTAGCTGTAGAGCCATGACCTGCAGATATGGCATATGAAAAGAATTTGGCTATGGTCTTCACATACCGATAAAGCACAGTTATTCATTCAAGTTGGACTGTGAAAATGGCCACTAAGAAGAATTCTTTGAGATTTGATATGATTCAGAATATTTTATTTTGAGGCTAGACTGATCATAGGAGGAAACAGCTGCTCCTTTTCCACCTAGACTGGCAGATCTTAATTCCAGTGCGTAATATAAAAGAGATAACAACAAACCCAGGAGAACTGACACAGAAGAGGGAAACGGGCAGAAAAACACAATGAGAAAATAAGGGAAGTCTCAATAATTTTACAAGGTCTGTCCTACTTATGTGCTCTTTTAGACGCTTAAGGGTAACAGCTTAAGAGGAAGAAAAGTTACTTAGATTGACACAGTAGCAGGTACGAACTACCACCACATGCAAGTGAAATTGGCTGATAATTATGGGAGTACTGAGTCATTAAAATTGTTTGTTTCTTCTTGAAAACAAGCAGGAAACATATAAATCAGAACTTCTTTTCTCTTATTGCACAAATAATAACAATTTTATTCAATAAACTGAATTAAAAGTCATTTAACTTGGGAGGGAGGCATTTACTCAACTGTCTGATTCTTGGTTGCTTATTCTTCTTTCTCTTACACTTTTATGCAAATTTGCCTGCTCTTTTCCAGCTTAGTAAATAAAGAATTATTTGCAGAGGAGTTTCTAGCTGCAAAAGGAAATTAGAAAAAAATCAAAATCTATAACTATTCTAACATTGGTTGTTGATTGTAACATATTTTCAGGTATGTCCTTCTGGTATTAGTCTTTAATACATCAATTAAAAGAAATATTTATGAGGATATATTTCTACAGCTTATCTTCCAGTAGTTACAGTGGTCTATATTACAAGAAGAAATGCTAAAGTATATCACTTTAGCAGCAGAAGCAGGAGAAGATTTCAGTAAAAGGGTTTTATATTCTTATAGTTTGGAATATATGGTGTTCACTCACTTCCAACTGCCTGGTTTGCAACTGCGAATGGCTAAGTTATATTCATGCTCTGGCTGGTGACAGATTTTGCTTAATTATTTTCATAAGCAAGTATGTTATCAGAAGTTTATGTTTTTTAAATCTCACCCGTTCATTTCAGTGTGAATGAAGAAAAAAGTAATTACGAAGTAAGGAATGAAAAGAACTAGTAAGCAAATACTACTCAGTAGCACCCAATGTTAAGAAACAGCCACAGCACAGATTAACATGGATGTACTGGATATTACTGGGATTAAGTCAATTTTCTTCACAGTAGCCCGTCTGGCACTATGTTTTGCGTTTATGATGAAATCAGAGTTGATAACACAGGGATGATTTCATTATCACTGAGCAGTTCTTACACAGAGTCGAGTGCTTTTCTTCTCACCCCACCCCACCAGCGAGGAGGCTGGGGTGCACAAGAAGTTGGGAGAGGATACAGCTGAGACAGTTGACCCGAATTGACTAAAGAGATATCTCGGATCATATGATGTCCTGTTCATCAATAAAAGCTGTGGGGAAGAAAAAGGAAAGGGGACTTCCGGTGTTAAGGGGTTTGTCTTCACAAGACACTTCTGTGTGTGATGGAGCCTTGCTTTCCTGGAGACGGCTGAACATGGGAAGTGGTGAATGAATTCTTTATTTTCCTTTGCTTGTGTGGGCAAGCTTTGCTTTACCTATTAAACTGTCTTTACCTCAACCCACGAGTTTCTCACTTTTGCCCTTCTCATTCTATCCCCATCCCACTGTGTGGGGGGAGCAAGGGACCAGCTGTGAGGGTCTGAGCTGCCTACTGAGGTTAACTCACCACAATGATTTAGAAAGAATTCTTATGCACCAATAACCACCTTTCACTGCAGAATCTGTCATACGTAAAAGGATGATCCTCTTTACAAGGGTATCTCACAAGTCGAGCTTTACAGCACTATGCCCAATATCTCAAAGCTACATTTATTTGGAAATATAGCACAAAATAAATAAAAAATCCATTTTAACTCAAGTATCAATCAAATTAATATTGATCAAACTTATTCAAATGGCAAAAATTCATACAGTTATCAACAAGTGAAAAATGGAGAAGATACACATTCTCTGCCTCTAATATTTACCATATAGCAATCAAAAGCAAATTAAGTCAAAGCTAGTAGGGCCTTGTGCAGATATAAGTGGTCATTTTTATGGGCTCTTCTTCAGATTCCAGAACTTCAAATCATATGTGATCAGTAGAGCAAAATACATAGTCTTACAGAAGAGGAGTTACTGTCTAGTAAATAACATGCTATTATCAAGAAGAATGTCCAAGAGCGTTCAAAAACTATATTTTGACGAAAAATAAGGTTTTCTCTTAAGAAAAGAGCGTATGAAAAAAAACCAGTGATATTGTTAGAAAACTGTATTTTCTGAACAGGAAAGGAAATATCCTATCTTTGAAAACCTAACTAAACTGAAGCAAGCTATAGTTTTGGTACTGACTTCACTAGAGCCTTGATAAACTGCTGTCATTTCTGTAAGATTCTTCCTACATTTATTTGCCCATGCACATTAAGCACACTTTTCTCCAGGACTTCAAACAGTATTTGAGCTGTTATTAATAGAACACGGTGGAAACCAAAAGACAAAACTGAGGTACTAATTTCCAAGCACCTCACCCACATTTCTAAAAAGCTAATGACTCCAGCAATGAAATTACATCTCGATTTACTAGTCATACATAACTTCCCACATCAAATACGTGATCACCTTCCAAAAATCTTCCCTCTCCTGAGATGCTGGGGCACAGATGCATCCTTAAGGCTGCAAAGTCTGTTATAGACTAAACATTTTGCAAGGACTACTCACTGGAAAAGTTTTGCCACATTTTCACAATCCATTTGCAGCTAATTTCATTTAATATTTTTGCACGTGGAATAGATTTGGATTTTTTTAAGAAGTGGTTTGGATACAGACTGTTTAAAATCTAAATTCTCAAAGCTCACTACGAAAACATTGAGCAGGTTCCTCCTGAAAGTCCCATAAAAAGGTTTCTGGAAGGAGCGATACTTGATTTATCCACAGATTATCAAGCTCTAGGTATATGAGCTGATTAAATTGACATTTACTGCAGATCTTAATAACATATTGAAAATAGAAGTAGTTTAAATAATATTTCATCAGAAGTTTTCGCAGTTCAATCCTTTGCCAAATCAAACACAGATGTCAATTCAGTGAGATAGATCTCTCAGGTACATATGCCTTATGTGCTCACATGGACAAACTATACTATCGCTTACTGCATACAAAACCTACTCATTTAAATGAGTGTTAGCAAAATGAAAAGCAAAAGAATCAATAAAGAGTTAAAAGCTGACTTATCTGGTCTAGCTTGTCAAGCAGAAACTGACAGATAAAGGCTGATGGAAGGAAAAATGTCCAGTCGGTGCTCTCCATCTCTCTTGTGGGTGAATTTTCTTTTATTTGTCTACAATTAGGTTTGCTACTCCTCAGTCATGATCTTCTCTTCCTTTTCAACTGGAGGTTGTCAAGTACATAATGAAGAGAGATTGACAAGATTTGACAGCTTTCCTATTGTCATTCAAAGCTTACCATGGACAAAATCCAAACACAAGTTATTTTTAAGAATGAGGAGTTATTTATTTTATTTTTTTAAAGGATGACCTATTTCTATCTGCCAAAAATGAACACAATATGCTATTTTAATTATATGGCAAGTGATCACCATGGACAGTAAACAGATAGAAATACTACAGCCACCGACAGTTCAAAGCTTCTTTAGCGGTATAGACAAAACTCGAGGTTGTGTAAACCTTGGAAAAGCGAACTCAAGTATGGAGGAGTACAAGAGGGGTGACTGATGACCCAGAAGGTAAGGAGGGAGGAAAGGGAAAAGACTGGGAAACTAAGTAAGCAGGGAGAAAGGACCAGTGAGATCGCAAGAGCATTTGGAAGCAAGGTGGCTAGAAAACATAAAGTGGTTTTTAATATTGTCTGGAGAAGAAGATTTGGAAGAGTCAGCAGTATTTCAGTGAGCTAGAAGTGGAAACAGGAATTTCTGCATTTTATAAACTCATTCCCTATCTGGGGTATCATTCCTCCATCCACTCCTTAAGACATCAGTGGTGTCCAATGACAGGACAAGGGATGATGGTCACAAACTGCGAAACAGAAGGTTCAACCTCAACATAAGGAAATAGTTCTTTACTGTGAGGGTGACAGAGCTCTGGAACAGGCTGCCCAGAGAGGTTGTGGAGTCTCCTTCTCTGGAGACTTTCAAAACCCACTGGATATGTTCCTGTGTGATCTATACTGGGTGATCCTGCTCTGGCAGGGAAGTTAGACTAGATGATCTTCAGAGGTCCCTTCCAATACCTGCCATTCTGTGATTCATTCCAACCTGCACATCCTGAGCTTTCCTGGAGGAGTACAGAGCACCATCAGCAGACATTTATTTATAGAACATGTATGATAGGGTTGTCTGTTCAAGCTGGAACACAGCATTTTCAGCTCCTCGTTTAAGAGCAGGGGAACTGGGATCAAACTCACCATCCCTGGCCATTTGATCCCAAATCATTGCATTGGCAAAGAATTTGTAGAAGCAAAGTATTAAATAAAAATAAACACCGCATAAAGGTATACACTGGTAATATGCATATTATTTAAATAAAATCCAGAAATGCAAATTAAAAAAACCCTAAGCACTGTTAGCTCCACGTATACATTTATTACACTGTGCATCATGTTCAGTCAGAAGTGTTCCTTTACGCACCTGTTTTACTCACATTTTGACCTAAACTAGTTATTAAATTCTTTGCCTAATTTAAGAATTAATTTAATTCTACAATCAAATGCTAAGTCCACATTTTGAGAATATAAAAGGTAACTAAGAAGAGGAAAGAGCCCTTAAAACACAGAATTTAAGAAAATCTTGGCCATAGAACTACAATCACAAGACCTGTATGCATAGCAGAGAGCATTAACCCTGGTGCAGAACAAATCTCCCTGCTGAAAAAATCAAGCGGTGAAACTCAGAGAAAGAGATACCATCAAAAAGGATTTTTACCAGACACTCCCTGTCCATCTGGCCAATTGCTGCCAAGGTCTTGCACATAGAGCCACAGAACCTATAACTTTCCAGAGATCCATAGCAGACCAAAGGCATTTGTCCTGAAGCTCTACTATCTTTTAACTCCTCACCTGTCGTAAGGAGACTTTGTTTTCATAGGATTATGCAGAAAAAAATAATAAATCTCATAACAACATATATATATGTGTGTATATATATATATACACACACATATATATATATATATATGCACTGAATGGAAAATCAGACAAATTTAAAAAGACAATTGAAAACGAAAATGTCAGCCTTATGCTCAACACTGAGCTCTACTTACATAAATGTTGATTGTAACTTCATGTTAATTCAAAATAGAGATAATTCTATTTTGAAATGATCCATATTTTTGGGGGGGGCAAATAGTTAAATAAAAAGTTAAAACACTCAAGGTTTTATGAGTTTATTTTTCAAAATCATGCAAGTTATGCGTTTAAGCATATCCTTTTAAAAATTTACTTAAATTCAGTTCACATGACTCAAGAGAAATATTTTCAGCCTAAAATTCACCTGGGAGGAGATAGCCTGGGATTTATTTTTTTTTCAAATCCAGCATTCAAGCAGTTTTTATAGGAGTGAGAAAAGAAAGTTTGTATACACAACACTTTTCTAACTACTTTTATGCGATATGAGCTAGTAACTTTTAGTATTCTGTCACCAAAGTACTTTTTGTTACACTATAGTTACTGTATGAGAATTAGAACTAACATGCACGTTAGAATCATAGAACATTAAGGTTGGAAAGGACCTCCAAGATCATCAAGTCCAAGCATCAGCCATGACCAACACCACCATGACCACTAAACCATGTTCCAAAGTGCCACTTCTACGTGTTTTCTGAATACTTCTGGGGATGGTGACTCCACCACTTCCCTGGGCAGCCTGTTCCAGTGCTTCATGACACTTTCACTGAAGAAATTTTGCCTATTACCAAGTCTAAACCTCCTCTGGTGCAGCTTGATCCCATTTCCTCTTGTCCCATCACTTGTTACTTGGGAAAAGAAAGAGATGGCCCCCCCATCTCTCTCCCACCTCCTTTCAGGTAGTTGTAGAGGGAGATGAGGCCTCCCCTCAGCCTCCTCTTCTCCCAGCTAAATGATCCCAGTTCCCTCAGCTGCTCCTCAGAAGATTTGTTCTCCAGACTCTTCACCAACTTTGTCACCCTTCTGTCAACCCGCTGCAGCACCTCAACGTCTTTCTTGCACTGTGGCGCCCAAGACTGAACACAGGATTCGAGGTGCA